>NW_026536058.1:0-216787 GCF_028551555.1 Melozone crissalis | reverse complement strand
TATATCTGCCTGTGTGTAACACTTTCCCCTGTCCCTACTGCAAAGTCATTTTTCTTCCCCAGACCACCATTCAATCTATGTGAGACCTAACTGAATTTTAATCCCACTCCTCAAGATATTTACAGTCTCACCAAGTGTGTGACATCTGCCAATGTGATAATACACCTCCATTTTATTTTTGAACAGTGTTGGATTTATCAGAGAGAGAGTGAAATAAAGCAGACCAAACTGTAAGTTTTCCCTTTTTTAAAAACAGCAATCCATTTGCTCTTTTTCAGTCCTCCAGCATTTCATCTATCCTCCATAATTTTTCAAAGACCACTAAGCCCTCTGAGTCTATTTTAATCAGTTAAGTCCCCTAAGATGAATTAAGTTTATTAGCATGGATGATCTGAGAACATCTATGTTATTTCAGCACTATGTAACCTTTGCTATTCTTTTTACATAGCGAGACCTTATCCCTTTTTGCTGGTGTTAATTGTGTCTGCTTGCAGTTGATCTTTTCATGGAGGCTAATGCAAAAGAGGTATTAAATTGTTTTCACTATATCACAAATATATAGATTGTGATATTTCATTCAGCTCTTTGCTGAGCAGCAAATGAAAATTTTGCTTGGATTTGCTTTACATCAATGTAAATTCCTAGTAAAAGAATTTTACTGCCCTCTAAGGAGGGGCAGTAAAACTATACAGAAAACAGAGAACAGGAAGACATCTGTTCCAGGCCACCGCAGGCAGTGGTATCTTACAGTTGTTTTGTGTAGCCATCCCAGTAGTATCTGAATGTCATTAGATTGCTTGTTCCCATTCTTCTTGTTGAAAATTGTTTCAAAGCCTGATTGTGCTGATAGTCAGAACCTTCTTCTAAGTTTCAGCCAAAATTGAACCAATGGTGTCTCAAAACTGTCCTGTGCTTGATCCATTCATCCAAAACTTCCTCTTCTGAGACTGACAGATTAGGTTACTTGGGTTCTACCACCTAAGTAACCTTATCCCAGGACTTTTCTTTTAAAGGCACTCTTAGCTAAAGTACTGACAGTGAATTTTCACTAGCCATTGTGTGTAAAGTTTAACTTTTAACAATAAATGAATTATTAATGAATGCAATAGCATAACTTTTTAAACTAACGTGATTATTTTTCATGTGAATTTGGGAATTACAAATCTCCTTTATAAAGCCTTTTATGTGTCCAAGTCTTAGCTGGCTTTCATTAGTGATAAGCTTCTTAAAATCATAGTTTAACACTAAATTTTAATCTAACCCTAAGAGTATGTTGGCCAAAAAGTACAACTACTTCTAATGTAGAATGTTCAAGCTCAGTTCTTCACTGAGGACTTCATACTCTGAAGTGATTGGAAGATCAAGTTGGCCATCAAAAAGGAGCCTATACTACTAACAGCCTATACTAGACTAACAGGAGCTTTGCAATTTTATCAAGTGCTTCAAATTTCACTGATTGGTAGACTTGAGCATCTCAGTGAAGAACAGAACACTTTTACAAAAGCATTTCAAAAACTACACTTCAATCATGAAAATTAAGTTCAAGCTGACATACAGGGTTTCATAACAAAAAAAAATGGCTAAATCATACTATTACTTGCAGTGAAATTAAATTGACCTGTGTTACCAGTTTGTTCACTGCTGGGGTGAAACAGCATCATCTGTTCTACTATTTTCTTTTAACAGCTAAGAAGTCACTTGCAAAATAGTATTCTTTCCCAGGACATGAGTTGCTAGCAATTGGGGTGCAGGAATACATGTGCAAGGAAAAAGACAACAAGGCTCTCAAAGGATCTTTTTCTGAGATTTTGTGAGAACTGTGCAATTAAGCACATACTAAATGTTCATTTACTTCCACATCCTCAGCTCTTTCTGCCCTGTGACTCTGCTCTGAGTTGGGAAGGAGTCCCTGCCGCGTCCCTCCCCTGCTCTCTGCAGGCACCTAGACTGCAGTGGAGGGGCAGAATGTTGCCTTGAACTGGAGACAGATGCCTGCCATAGGGAGAGCAAAGAGCTTCCAGGCTTTGCAAGAGGCCCTGGGCAGCTCTGGCAGATGCTTTCAGTGACACTTTTTCCTTTTCCAGAGATGGCAAATTACGTTACCTTCTGAGGAGGGAGGACCAAAGACAGGCTTTTGTTTATTCTGTTTAGGCAGCAGAAAAAAAAAAAAGAAATGAAATTGCAGCTGACTCTTAAGATTACAGGGAAATCTTCTTTACTAGTAATTTCAGGTCGTTATATCTGCAAGTGGAATCATAAATCTAGCTGAAATAATTCCAGATAAAAGCAAAATTAATAGATTTATTTGAAAATCTAGGGACACTCCCTACTTTTCATTCTTTGAATCAGATCATCGAAGGTTCTATTCAGTTTCAGCTAATTGCGTGCGTACAGTACCGATAAAACTTCAAGTGATAATTTGTAAAAAGCACTTTCTATAAAAAAAATACTTGCTTGAAAAAATGATATTTATAAAACTCTAGTAACTCAGCCAAGTGGAAACAGATTAACAATACAAAAGGTAAGGAATTTTTCTAAATATGCATCAAATATGAAAACGTTTTTCTGCATTTTTCTAAAAATCCCTCTCTACTTCTACCAGCTGCAGGCATCATGTGGTTTAAGCGCCCCCTGTGAGACTTTCCCCAGTGTCTGTGAATGTGAGGTTTCTTCCAGTTGTTAGAGGAAGACCCCATCTACTTTTGTTTTCTGATCGTGGGTCTGTAGCAGATACCAACTAAAAGAGCAGACTGTATTGGTCTGCCCACTAATCTTCCCCCTTCATGTCTCTTGTGACTCCTGAGCCATCCCAAAGCAGAACTCCGTGCATTCCTGCTGCTCCCCATCACAAGGAGGGCAGCCCTGCCTCGTTGCCTTCCTGTACCACCCTTCCTACAGAGCTGCAGCACTCCAGTCCTGTCAGCCCTGCCACCATATCCTCTCAATCCCAGCAAGGTCACAGCCCTGCAGCTGCACACTGACTTCTGATTCTGGTTTGTTCCCCATGCTGCACACATCAGTGTACAAGCATTGCAGAGAAACATTACCCACACCCAAGGGTTCCAATTCCCCAGAGAAAGTTTGAGAGGTTTCCCCATTAGACTGTTGTGCAGGCATTTTGTTCTCTACTCATTGTTCATTGCTGGTTCAGATTTCCCAAGGTCTTTTATCATAGTAATTTTTCTTTAGATTGTCCGAGTGTAGGTCAAAAATCCTTTCACTTTGCCCACAGTGGCATACGTGCTGTACCTCTTTGTGCTTTTACAATGTTATGCAACTGCTTTTGCTGCTGCAAATGCCATGTAACACAGAGAAAAACATATTTTCTAATACAGAGCTTATATTAAAGCAATAGGACATAGTATGTCAGACTTCTTTGAAGTAAATTCTAATAATGGCCACAATTATGAAGGAAACATTGCTAAAATTCTGATACCTTAGGTTTTAAGATTTTTTGTTGTGTTTTGGTGTGCAGCTCTTAGCTTTATATTAAGTGTTACTGGGATCTTTTCTCAGGGTGGTGAAGACAAAACAATCCTGTTCTACCTGGAGACTCAAGGATAATCTCTTCAAACTTCAGCCCCAAAGCATAAACAATGTGAAAAGAGGAGAGCAGGCAAGCAAGCAAGGAGGATGAAACTTCATAATTTGAAGTTATTAATTGGGCTGTTAACTCCTATATGCAAATGGACTAAAACTTATAAAAATGTGAGATCTCGTGACTCTCTTTTGCTCCTATCTTGGGGCCATCTAGGCAGAGCCACAGCTGTGGCTCCGGTACTGCCAGGGTGTGGCATTTGAAAGCACTTCAATAAAAATCAAATTTATTCCTTTTAATTCTGTCTGGGCTGTGTTCCAGCTCCTTAAGGCATCACAACAGTCCAGGAGCCGGAATGGGGAGGAGTGAGCGCAGTATCTGAAAACGAACTGCTGCTCTTCCTCCTCCCCTTCGCTCTCAGAACCGGCCTGAAAGGTGCAGAACTCATTTCTGGGCTAAACACACCGATGGGGTTCGAGCATCCTGAAGTCACACCAGGACACGCCCCTGTCAGGGTCAGGGGGTCCCGTCCCCGCCTCATCTCCGGGCTGCCGGGGATCCCCCAGCTCCGGTATCGCCCCTTCCCCTCTCCCCGCCCCGGGGGTCCCCCGTTCCACTGCCCCGGCTCTCACGGGGATCCCCAAAACCAATGTCCCGCCCCGTCGGTACCGGGCCATCCCCACGTGGACCCCCGGGACCCTCCGAGGGGCGATCGCGGCTCCTCTCCCCCCGAAAAAGCTCCTCTTAGGGAGCCCGGCGATACCCGGGGCTCGAGTCCCGGATCTGCCGGCTCCGAACACTCTCCAAAAAATCCTCCCGGAGACCCCTGGCTGGAGCCGGGGCGAGCTCGGCCTCCGCCCTCCCCTGCGGCTCGGGGCTGGGGGCGCTGCTCCCGGGGCAGGGGGCGCTGCAGGCTCGGCGTGCGGGCGCTGCGAGCGCCGCGCTTCTCCCGCTCCCGCTCCCGCTCCTCCTCTCGCTCCTCTTCCTCCCGCATTCCCTCCCCTCCAGCCCGGACCCCCCTTTCCCACCGCTCGGCCCCGCAGCACCGGCTGCTGGGTGGGGGAGCCCCCGATCGGCCCCAGGGCTGGGCAGGGGGCTCGGGGACCCCCCCGGGGCGGATCCGTCCCCCGGCCCGAGCCCCAAATTCCGCTCCGGGGCCGCCGGGCTCTGCGGGTCCGCCTGGCAACCGGTGAGTCATCGAAGAGAAAAGCTCTGGTTGGCTGGAAATTGGTTAGCGCCTCCTCTGATTGGCTGGGATTGTAAAAGGCGCTGCGCCCTCGGGTGACCCTGGGAGCTGCGGAGTCCGGGCCGGAGCATTTGTTCCTTCTTTCTCTCCCTCTGAGACCATTTCAGATTTCTTTCTCTCCCTCTGAGACCTCGTCCCTATTCTTTTTCTCACCCACGAGACGTCTTTCCTATTTCTTTCTGTCCCTTTATTACCTCTTTCCTATTTCTTTCTCTCTCTGAGACCTCTTCCAGATTTCTTTCTCCCCCTTTCTCCTCCCCATTTCTTGTTCAGTTTGTTATATTTGCCCAATTATCCCATCATCAAAAAAACCAAACAATATTAGAGGTAGCAGGAATTTTAATTGAATAGCTTAAAATATATAAAATCGGACACACTTGAAATATTGACAATATAATTTGGTTTAAATATGGGATAATTTGGTTCCAATAATAGCACATAAGCAAAAAAATAACCACACGGGGTACGGAGTGCAGGATCCTTGGACACCTGCCACCTCACACACGAGCTTGCCAAATGAAAATTCTGTTGCCTTCTGATGCAAGGCAGGCGACCTGGTTCAGAGGAACAGCACGGTGGCCCACTCACCAGGGCCACTCGGGCCAATGACACACGCAGACATCAATGTGATGGACGGTCCAAAGGCGTTTATTATCTCGTCTCTTGGGTTTTTATAGTCTAAGGGGTCTCTACGTCAAAGTGGGTCTGTCTTTACCATCTATGGTTAGTAAGGAGTGGAAAGTTACTGAGTAGGGGATGGAAAGCTACTGGTATTCGGTTGAGGGAGGCTACATTCCTATGTTAATTTCTTATCTAAGGGGAACAGAGGGTCTTATCTTAGGGGAACAGAGGGTCCTGCCTTTCCGTGACATCGCGAGATCTTCCGCAGCGCCTTTCCCTGTCTACCACAGGGGAGTGGTGGTTTCGGTTTTTCTGGGTTACTGGGGTTTTTGTGGGTTTTTTTTTAATGCGTATGTAGGAAGAGGTATGAAAAAACAAAAGTAGAGGCTGGAAGAAAGCAAAGCCAATGCAATCATTACTGAAGAGACACCTGAAGAGTTTTTGAAGACAAAGTTGCTTTAGTTGAAATACATTGTTCTTTAATAACAAAGGCAAGTCATATCCTAGTGTATAGTCAAAAAAGTCTTTCAATTTTGGTAAGTAACAGAAACCCTGAATACCATTCAAATTCTTATAAAGAATCATTAACTAGAATATTGTTTCCTGGCTATCGCTTAAGAGTTTCTGGCTTCGGCAAGTTCTCCTGAAGTTTTGATCATTGCAGCCACTTCACAAAGAAACCCTAGGGCAGTGGGGGAGGAAGGCTAGCATATGAGAACAGACTTCATGCATTGCCAAAGGGCATCAAACACCCACACTTGTAGCTTAAGTGACAGGATGCAAAGGGCAGGGGGATCCAGGCACAATAACCACCCCTGACAAACCAGAGAGGCACCGCTGCACTAGAGGAGGCACAGCTGTACAAGATCCTCCATGAGCAGCAGCTGCATCCAAGAGTTTGCCGCAGGATATCCTGCAACAACCTCAGAGAGCAGTGTGACCCAGTTGGGCTGGTGCAGGTAGGTAACGCTCCCAGATCCCCTCACAAATTCACTTTAAAAGGATGCATGTGTCAACCGGAGCTGCATATCCTTTTTGACAAGGGCATGTTACCTGATGGGGCTGTGAACTGGACCATCTGCTGTAGGAAGGAGCACCAGAAGTCTTGTTGGCTGTAGGTCTCTGCAAAATAAAAGAAGGACATGTCAAGTATTCACCCCCACGTCTGTCGTACACACAGGCAACTTCACCAATCTCAACCATGTAAATAGCTATAATTAAAAAAAAAACCCAAACCCTAAGCAAGAGCCCCAGAAACCACAAATATGAGACAGTTGCACTAAAATCACATAGATGGAAGCTTGATGAATTTGCAACCAATGCTCTGTTCAGCCTCGAACCTCAGGACCTCAATATTCACTTCAATCTGTGCTTTGTCTCCTAGACTGCATATTTAAATGCTAAACCCCAACCTAAACCGGGGGTACAAAGCACTACCCATCAGGCAGACAATTCACTCAGATTAAGCAAACATGCTGTAAAGGAAGAGCAACTGACATCACCTCTCTGGGCTTGTGAAAAGCCTCTGACGCTGTCCCACACCAGAGCCTTGTCTCTCACAAATTGGAGAGACACAGATTTGACAGACAGATCAACCAGCAGATAAAGAACTGGCAGCAAGGTCACACTCGGCTGGGGTCAATGGCTCACTGTTCAAGTGGAGAACAGGGACACACGGTGTTTCTTATGGTTTGGAAGATTGAAAGGAGGGCGTCAAAACAAAATACTTGTTCTTTCAGAATCACTTCACCTTACCTAAGTTTCATTTTTGAATATTTTTGGAATACGCAGTGGATTATTTATATACCAACTTTCTTTTAAAGAAAAACAGCCTTTATGATTTATCTCTACATTTCTTTCACCCATTTCTCTATTTTTCTTCCCCCAAAGCCCTAAGAACGAAGGCCATACTTTCACATCCATATCATGAGTGTCACATACAGACTTTAAAATCAAACTGCCTTTGATACTGAAGAAAAATCAATGCATTATGGCATCTAATAGAACTACATCAATTATTTTGTTACACATTATCTCTGGTTTCAAAACTATTTTATATCATCAACTTCAACACCATCTACACCCAGTTTAAGCTAGAGTCTGGTGTAATAGAAGAGCTTCCAGTCCACTCCTTACTTATGTGAATGTGGTGCTTAAAAAAAAAAAAAAAAAGAAAGAAAGAAAAACAACCAAACAAACCCACTGGATACCACAGCAAATAACCAAGTTTCTTGCAAGCATATCACTACTATACTGTGTAAGCTCATGTATTACAAAGTCTGCATAACAACAAGGCTACTTATATCAGGAAGACCAGGTGGGTTTAAGTTTCTTTTGCATGAGATCTGAATTCAAACAGGCTTTCCAGACATAAGATATTAATTTATCAGTACATTATGTGACCAGCAGGATGCTAATAAGGGGGACAGATTCATATTTGAACCATATGGACATAAATTACTAAAAAAAAATGTAACTGTGACAACCATGTGAGATTTATACCACAATGTAGTACAGTCTTTGTAAGTATGAAAATAAATAGCTTATGGCTTTTAACACCCAAGGATATAGTACATTTCTATGCCAATTATAACCACCAGGGCTTATACATCATTACATATTCTAAAGCTGGCATGTCATTCTAACTAATGAAAAACAGCCACTGCTGGAATTGTATTTGTGTGTTAGTCTATCAAAAAGCAGTAATTTTACAAATTTAATTATTAGCATTACTGTATAGTGTATTTATCTTCTGCTAGACACCCTTAAAAGGATGGGCATTTTTAATGAACAGATCCACCATGTAACAGAACAACACTTTTTTTTGATAGATACTTCAGAAAAGACGAAGTGCACTCTATGCTGGTCTCAGCTTCGAGAAAAACTATCTCCATCTGCTTCAGAAGAATGACCAGCCAATCTCTGAACAACAAGTTGAATAATGGGATAGCTGGGGTTTTTTCTAGAAGCACCTGGAAACCGTTTTCCAGCAAGATCCCTTCCCACCAGCACCACACACCTTTCTTAATTAATATATATGTAATGATGTCTGCCTTTAGTATCATCCAATAAAGCTGCATCTTCCTCCTGTCTAAACTCATAAATACCAGTCTGGGGTTTCATTACTCACTCCAATACCTTTAGTAGGTACATTTCCTACACAGCAATCACTCTTTTGAACTTTTCTGTCTCAGTTTCAAGGACATCCGAAAGATAAATATCCCACAGAGAAACAGTACTGCAATATTACAGAGAAACAGGCAAACTCTTTCCAGGACAAACATCCAGCAAACAAATACTTTCCAAGACAAGGACAGAAGATAATTTCTCTTTTTTTAACATTACAAAAAAGAAAATACTAGCACTTCAGAAGTACTTATTAGATGACTTTCATCTTCCAATATGATTAAGATGGTATTTTTAAAAAACTGCAAATAGTAGTATAAAAGAGTTTTATTTTCCCTTCCCCCCGCCCTTCTCCATTCACAGACCAAGAAGCAGGCTCACTTGCATGTTGCAAGACAACCAGATTGCCGGATCATACAGCAAAGGCTTGCACTGCTCACACAGACTATTCAGAGTAGATTCTGAAATATCTGGAAAATACTTTCATCTAAGCTTCTGTCCCAGTTCTAAAGGGCAACAGGAAAAAATCTGAAGGCCAGATCACAAACCCTGCTCATCTCAATGGTTAAAATATTTAAAGCAAGTGAAAAAGCTATGGGTGAGCAAACTGCAAATGCACACACCTCCACCCCTATTTTGCTGCAACCAGTAGAAATTAGACACCCACCTACCTCTGTCTCTTGATATCTAACAGAATAGGCCATAAGCCAGACCATATTCACTGCTGGATAAGCAGCTTTTGCATGCAGCTTGCACCTCAAAGACCTCAAGGTGTTGCATTTTCCCAAGCTATTTTACCAGGGAGAACACAGGCTGCATCCAGCCCTTTAAACCATATCCCTTTCTTCAGTTAAAATCACCTCCCACATCACTCCTCCTTTTGAGAAAGAAGGAGCACAAACACAGGATATTTAAGAATGCTCCCTGTGGCACAATTAGCGCTTTAGCACAAGCCCTGGACATAAACTTCCTCCCTGGTCGTGCAGGGCTCCCTAACAGCATCACTGAAACAACCTAAACCAAACAGCCATCAACACCTCCAGAGCTTCCAGCAAGTCCCACTCTTAGCTACCTTTATTTCCATTCTGCTTCCCCAGCTCATTCCTGCTCCCTAAGCTGCCTCTCAGCCATATGCAGATACAAAAAGCTCCTCCCCAACTATTAAAAACTAATTAAGACTGACTGCCCTAATTACCTGCTGTCCAAGCTGTTCCTCATGTCCTGGCCCTTCCCTCATTCCCTCCACCTGTGAACAGAGGTCAAACTCACTGAGCTGCAGATGAGCACCTGTTGTTTTAAAAGACCACAAAGTTTTGCTGAAAATTTTAGAAAGGTCTAAGACTCACAGTAGACTGTACTTCCAAAGGCAGTAAGACTGGAAACTGGATGTGTGAGCTTTGTAACTGAGATGGAAGTTGTGGAAAAAATGGAGAGGGAAGCTGGTGGTCTGCACACTGCTGCCCAGGCAGCAGTCAGTGTGAGAGGAGAAAATCTGATGTAGATGCAGGTGCAATGCTTCAAGCACTTAGCCAAACCTGAGCCTGAATGAAACATCAGACTGCCTCCAAATCCTAGTGAGACCAAGAAAACAAAGTACTTCTCACTCTCCTGAAGTGGCACAGATAAAAGAAGAGCAAATGATGCAGTATATGTGCAAAGATGCTTTTTTTATATGCAGTTCACGAGAAAACTGTTTTCTTAGAAGATTCCTACCACTGAACACAGTATATAACATAGCAAGAAACCAGGAAAATAAAAACTTTTAAAAGAATACATGGAAGTCAATACAATGGAGCATGGCTCAACAGGAGGGTTCAGGGAAATACATGTTACTATTTCATTCTTGAGATAAGGCTGTACAAGCTCCTCCATGAGCTTATTGCATGCAGTGACTGCATGCAATACAAGCCAAGAGCATACACAGGCCCTAAACAGTTCCTCAGTCAGTCAAGGAGAGCTCCAAGATAAGGCCACACTTCAAATTTATGAAAAAAAGCAGAGCCCGGAATGACAAATGTCATTACTCTGACAATACCTCTAAAAGCAAAAAAAGGAGTATATATTCTGATAACAAAGGCAATGTTTATAACTTGTTCTACACCCAAATAAACTTATAAAGTCTTGTGATGAGCATGGCAATTCATCCCATTAGTCTGGAAAAGCATCCTGAAATGGGATGATTTACTGTCTGGAAGTACCTGTCTCTTTCCATCCACTCACTGGAGAGAAAGGCTAAGCAGGCACTTTAATTGAGACATCTAACTGGGGATGGCTAATGTTAGGTGAAATTAAATCTACCCACAGTCCCTGTTCTCCTTGCTACCAAGGGACCTAGGCAATTTGCCCTCTTCTACCTCTCAAAGGGTTATTATGGTAGCAAATTTGTTATGCACTCAGGGTACTTGTGAATTGCCTTGTGAACTCCCACAAACTGGGTTACTCTTCAAAATGCAGCTCATTGGTAAAGACATGAAACACTGTCTTGACTTGCAGGACTTAGAAATTTTTGGCTGGGCAAGAAGAGGAGAAAATTATTTTCTTTATAAATAGAGAAAATAAAATATGAAAAGAAATGGAATGTATACTAAATACTTAGACGTACCAAAACCATTTTTCTTCAAAGAAAATCCACTTACACATACACCTGTAGTACTCTGAGAATACAATTACAGTTACATGAAACACCTGATCTACCACCAATTCCTGGGCTCTTTGGCTTTCTGGCCTAAAACCTTGATGGCATTCAGCTGGTCTCTGATTTACAAAAGATGCTGCTTCTTTAAAGAATGTAGATTCCAGTTGTTTATGTATAGATGAATATGAAATTGAGGATATATTGTGCGCTGTCCAATATCTAGAATTCTTTTTTCCTTGTATTTGCTACAGAATTTTCCTGATTTTCTCTTAAATTAAAAAAAAGTAATTTCCTGAACAAAGTTACAAAGACAGCTAATAACTCTGTAAGATGTGAAGGCACTGAAGTTCTTTCTCTGAAGTTTGTTTTCTTTTTTTTTAATGGAGTTTTATATATATGTGACTTTTGCAAAGAGGAACCAGCAATGTTATGTTAAAAAGAAACAATATTCAGGGGGTGCTTCTTATGAGACACAGGCCTTTGGGTTAACTTGTTTTGGTTTTTTTTCACAGCAGGAATTTATGAAGAAAACATGAGTGAAAAATAAAGTTTTAACTTCTCATACTATAAAGGGCTATAATATCCTTTATGACTGTCCAGGAAGGAATAATGAGCAAAGTCCTTTTGACATTAACCACAGCAGACTGGAGCAGTGGGAGCTGGTTTTTGAAGTATTGAGTTTTATTTCTTTTCACTTCTTGAGCTTATCCCATCACAATGCAGTACAGAAAATTACACATTATTAATTCCTATATACATGGCAAATAGAAATGGTGACAGTTTATCTGATACTATCTGATCAAAAGTGGTGCTTAGAGGAATTACAGGGTCTGAAATTTGAACCAGTAATATCTCATGAAACAACACAGACTCCATGCCTACATATCAATCCATACTTGCCTCTGGTCTGGCTCCAGACACCCTTAGGCCATGGTGATTCTCTGTGTGAGGTGAGACCTCACAGACTTGATAATACTAAATCCTTTACAGCCTCTTCCTCACGAACATCATCTCAAGGGATCAGAGAAGTCAGCTCAGTGGAAAGGGTAGTTCTGTGCTTCCAATCTGGTGCCACACCTGGCTCCACAGGGAGGCAAACCCCAGTAAAGCCTGTTCATTACAAAAGTGCCGCTCACCCGTGAAGCCATTTTCACTTCTGTGCAATAAATACACACAATTCCTTGCTCCCTTCAAAACCTCTGCCCATTTTTCAACAATACCAATACCATGCTGGAAATTCATAGCTAGTGCTCTGAACATAGGACTAGACAAATTCCAAGTACTTTAAATATCCGTGGTTTCTTCAAAACCATACAAGTTAAAAATCCTCCAAAATTTCCTGGAAAACTGCCTGCTTCCTAGTGATGCTAGCTCTACAAAATTGCAGAGTGATGTTTTTTTGTTTTTTTTTTTTGTTAGAAAAAAGGAAGACAGAAGACAGGAAAAGGTTATATAATCAGATTAATAACAGGAATGTAATTTCATTACAGCCATGCAGCATTTTTTACCCCTCAACAGCAAACATTGCTGATCATGGGGTTAGGACACGAAGCAAAGCACAGTGATATTGACAGCAGTGGAAGGATGGTAGGTGAGGTGACAATATGGTCTTCTCCTCCATGCAAAGGGTGCCTGATGCATCCCTTAGCTTACCTGGCAGCTGAGAGAATAGCATATGTCGGAGTGACATCATTGTTTTGCAGTGATGAGGTGATGCAGGGGAATCACCAAGTATGGTGCTCCATAAAAGTGTAAAATCAGGAAGAAAACATTAAGAAATCAGCCAATCTGGATAGAATGGCAGAACATAAAATGTACCAGAGTTGCAAGAGGTAAAGTTTGCAAGTAATGAAATGCATTTATAAGTTGTGCATGAAGAAGTGTGTAGTGGGAAAACAATCTTTCCTTAGCGCTGTTACACAATGTCATTAGGGATTACTTCCTCTAGCTCACAGAAATCAATGTTATGACAGGAAGAGACAGAGCAGGAGAGATATTGACTGAGCTGTCAACCATAGGAGTACATCTCTCTGAACCTGTGGGTTTGGGCTTTGATGAAGCAAATGCATTCCACAGACACTTTTATAGAAACTCAGGCACTCACTCAAAGTACTCACATTTCATATCCACTGTTTGGTCACAACCATCAACACAGTGACTCATAATTTTTGAGGTGAAATTGCCAAAAGTAGTAGATGTCCTTCACCCAGCCCCATCCATGGATTCTTGACACCTAACAATTTGACATGGGCTCTGAACCATGGTGCAGGGGTTTTCCTGACACTGTGATTCCCTCTCTTTTTTCTCTTTGTCCACCCCTGTTTACTTATTTAATAAAGACATTAAAGAAGAAAAAGAGGGAACCTTCTAGACAAAGCCAGAGATAAAAATATCATGTCTTCACAAACTCTCTTTACACTTAACAACCAGGAGCTTTGTGCTAAAAAAACCCCAGACTTTCCCTACACGAACTCCCATATCCTATTTGATTGTTAAAAGTAATAATTAATGTATTTTAAGTTTCAAAGTATGTATTTCAATGGTAATGAACTCCACAGGCCTTTTATACCTCACAAATCAAATAAGAACTGATATTAAAAATTGTGTATTAGAAATCCATCTCAAACCACATCTACCTTAGCAGAACTGACTGGTCAAGCTCGAGCCAGCAATACTGTAACCACTAATTCCTTCTCCTTTCCTATTTGTATCAATCAAACAAAGTGCAGCATCCTTGAAATCATGAACAACCTGAACAACTGTTGCTGTTGATGAGAAGCAATAACATATTTCTTAGGAACTTTATCTGGAAAGAAATCTGTGGAGATGCTATAGACATCATGATTTCTCGTGCAGTCAGCACTTTTTTCCAAAGCCAGAGAGAGTTTGAAGATAAGCTGCAAAGAGATTTAGGAACAACCTTCAAGTCTTCCAGATGGAGTTGACATAAAGTTGGCATTCTTGCCCCATAAAATGTACAATTAAGAAATTGTAAGAAAGTTGCAAGACACAGAAACATGCAATTAGGTAAGGAGGAGAAATCAGCTGGAAAAAAAGAAAAAAAGAAAAAAAAATCGACACATTCAATTGTTTGACGTCAAGAACTCCCCCAAGTGCTACAGAGAAGGTAGGGGAGCACAACACAGCCATATGATAGAAAATTTAGTCATAAAGTGGCTTTCTAAAGCAGCTGCCTTTGTGGAACTAAGTGCAGTATTATGCCAAGCAATGTTCTATTATCATCAATCAGTAACTTAAACAAGGAGTCAGTGAATGCCACAGTCCTGGATATCACCAGGACACCCACTCCTGTTGAAAGAATGCTCAAGGAGGTATAAGATGTGTTATCAGAAGAACTTGGAACATTTGACATCTTTTCTATCCTATAGACTCTCACCATTTCCCTGAGTAAATGAATGCCCCGGCATTTCATTTACTCAGGAAAATTGAGATGTAGGGGAAGTCACAGGAGATGTAGGGGAAGTCACTGACAGAGTTCAAGAAGTGTTTGGACAGTGTTCTCAGGCACACGGTGGGACTCTTGGGGATGGTTCTGTGCAGAGCCAGGAGCTGGACTTGATGATCCTGATGGGATCCTTCCAACTCAGGATATTCTGTGGTTTTATGATTCTACGACACAGACAGTCTTGGCTATGGTAGAGAGCAACATGGGATTAGTTTTGTGGGACCAAAAGACCCAGCTTTCTTCAGAAGCCTGCATAGGCCTGTAAAAATGGAATTAACAGGTCTGTGTTGATTTGAGATAAAGGAATAACACCAAGAACGTAAAATAAATTGATTGTAATGAGAGCTGTTCTATTTGAGCAGCTAATCTGAGAAAGATTATCTGTTCCATTTTAATAGCAGACAAGAAATATGAAAAGTGACCCAGAATCTTTGAGTAATATTGGATCGGAGGTATTAAAATATAACAAAG
The DNA here is from genome assembly GCF_028551555.1 of Melozone crissalis. Taxonomy (NCBI): domain Eukaryota; kingdom Metazoa; phylum Chordata; class Aves; order Passeriformes; family Passerellidae; genus Melozone; species Melozone crissalis. The sequence goes on along the minus strand of NW_026536058.1, from coordinate 201,684 downwards.
TGACCACACTGAAAACTGGTACTGAGTAGGAAACCATCAGACATGCACTATAGAGAGTATCAAAAAACATTGGAAGAACAAATGCAAATATAAAGACAATGAATGCTCTCATAAAGGCATGGGGGGACTTTTTCTTTTTTTATTAATGCTTACATTGAAGATTATAATAAAGCTAGAACAGAGAATAGCCTTGATAAGAAAATGCAAAAGACAACAATGCAGAAATTAAAGTAAAATATGGCATACAGTAGATGTAATAATCAGAATATTTTACATGTGTTTCAGTACTGGGAGGCAAGGACATGAATCATGAAGGCTCAGTAAAATGCAAAGATAAAAATCTTTATTTGCAAACAATGCAATCATAGAAAGGTGGAGGAGGTACTATAATGATCCCTTTAATGGTGAGAGATAAAAGTGAAAAACAAATGGTTATTTTCCAGATTAAGGAGTCATTCCCAGAAGAATCAAATTTTTAAAGGCAATTAGACATTCAGGAAAAATGCTGGCAATTCCTACTAAATTATTAAGACTCGGATACAATAAGCTTAGTCAAATTTTTTACAACCTAATTTTGATAATATTTCCTAAGAGCAGAAAGAGAAAGTCACATTTCCAATTTCAAAACCAGGATGTATTGGAAACGTAGGAGTTGTTTTTATGTTTCTTCCTATTTCAACCTCAAAAATCCAGCTTTCATACCTTTTACAGACACATACTCTTTAAACACAGGAAACAGTGAGTGATGGTGAATATTGGTGTCTGACAAAGAGACAATATTTCCAAGATTAGTCACAAAAATGAAAACAAGCAATCACTTTTAGTTAGGTGTTGTCTCTAGGAAAAATGATGATATAAAGACAATGAAAGTGTAATTTCTTAGAGGATTTGGCAATCATCTAGTGGGTCCTTGGCCTGTAAGAAGAGCATCTGACATCTTGGAACATCACAGGACAAGTATGAGACTATTATGTAAGAAATATGACGCTTTTCAAGTAGAGATACAATGAAATTTCTGCTGTTTCATAGCAATCCAATGCTAAAATGGGAAGATGAAGAAGCCCCACACTTTTCAGATCAGTCCAGTCATTGCTCGGAAGGCACTGAAGCAATCTGCCTCAACTTCTGGCTAAGCGACTGCTGCAGGAAAGACAAGGTCAGAAAAAATGGTAGGTTTAGATCAGTGAATGGGAATGATATTCAAGGATTGCAAAAACAGGTAAATAGTCTTGTAATGATAAGATTTTGAGCAAGCTTTCTGTCAGGCAATGAGGTTGCAATGAGTTTGGTAGCCTAAACAGCTGATGGCTTTAAATAATAGTAGAAGTTCATGGGAGGAATAAATTCAATTGTTTGCTGCTTTGAACCTAATGACAAAAGGAAAAATTACTTTGGACAAAAGACCCTAAAAAGTCACCAAATTAAAAAAAGAGATCTCTTGCCTAGATTGGCAGTGGTATTAGCTAATCATGAGGTGAGAAAAGCTGAGAAACGGAAGGAGTGACAGTGTAGTGCAGTTTGACTGCAGTCAGTGCAGGCACAATCTAACTGGCATGGGCGACAGCTGCTGTGGCTGGGATGTGGCACAGAGTTTGCTGGCTGCCAACCGCCACAGCAAACTTACTGAGCTCCTGGGTACATGAAGTGATTTTGTTGTAGGTATTTCTAGAGAGAACTGCTTAGCTGACTGTTCTGCACAGGACTCACACCACCACTCTTACTGCCCAAGCAATGTGTTGAACACGGTTTTTATCGGGATTCTAATCAAGCAGGTGATACTCTTTTGCAAACAGGATGCTCGTTTATGTAAATGCTGTGAAATCCTACACCTATTGTCTCGACCTACCTTCCTCTTCTACCAGCAGCAGCTGCCGGGCGCTCCCTGTTCCAAACCCCTGTGCTCGCTCCCTGTGCTCAGGAGCATTCCTTCTCCCATTGTGCAATCTAAACCCCAACACCACAGAAGGTGAGACAGGATTTCAAACCTGGCTGCCACTGCAAGAGGAGAGATGCAACACAGTGGAGAGAGCAGCAGTAACTGCGAGAGTTTATCATCCCGGCTTCTTCAAATGCCCCTCCCTGCTCCGTGATCGAGGCACACCAGAGCAATAAATTCTTCTAAGAGCCCTTAAATCTATCACACTAATTGCTAAATGCAGAGTAGCCATTCATCTTTCCTGCTAACATGGCAATGCATGAATTTGCTGTAAGATTTTTTTTTTCTAATGTTTCCTTATCATTAAACTATAAAATAAAAGAAAATGTAACATCACTGTCTACTTTGAGGCTAATGCTTTTTTTGAAGCCTGGAGAGGAGTTCAGCATGAAAATCATGAAAGATTAGGAGGACTGTCAGCACAAAGGGACAGATATTTTCCTGTTCTATTCACATGCAGTCTTAGCATTTAAAAATGCATGTGAATAACACTTATTTTTAGACTTCAGAAAGAATAAACCACACCCATATTTCCAGAAATTTCCTAATAACATTCTCCTAAAATTTCTTTTCAGAAATATCACAGAAAGTCTTCCTTCATTTAGCTTTGAGAGTAAGTGAAATTGGAATGTATTTTACCAGAGGGGTCAAATATTTAAAATAATACTATCCTTTGCAGTTGGTTGATAAATATACATGGAGAGAAACTTCAATGAAAACACAGGCACTAATAAGAGGCAAACTTCAGATTGCAAGCTTGTCCTTTGTCAATTTGTTCAGCATACGGTAACCTTGTCAAATTAAGAAAATTCCAAGTGTATTAGGAAAGGCTGCCCTCTTCAGACAAACTTAATAAAAGGTACAAAGAAGTTCTGAATGTCTTGAAGTTAAAATAAGAATGTGGTGAAATTAACTGTGCAGTGCAATATTAGCCTATTAACTTTATTCTGCTTAATAACAATTTGCTATCACATAAAGAAAAGCATTTTTTGTCATTAGCTACACATTAATGAGTGGATTTTTAGACTCACAACAGACCCATTTATACTGTTTCTGTAAGGGTGCTATACTTCAAGTCATATGCTGAAATATAGATACATAATTAATTAAGAAATTTATTGAGTCTGAATTTTCCCTATGTCATGTTTTGTGCTGTCATATGGAAAAATAACACATTTTGCAGCACTGAATTTCTGTCACAGGGAAATTTTCATTAAACATGATAAAATTGCCTTTTTTCCTCCAACAAAACTTGGGGTTTAGATAGGTTTTGATCTCCCTAATGATCTAAACTAGTGAGTGGAAAAAAGTCTTTGTCATCGTGATTGGTGCTTTCTACTTGATGGCTATTTTTAATTTCATTCATGAACAACTAGAAAACAGCCTACTTAGACAAAAAGTAATTTTTTCTTTTTCCTTGCTATTTGTCATCTGAGTGTCTTCACAGGTGAAATTTTGGATTTTAATCTTGCATCACACCAGGTGGCAAAACACAAGACCACCAGGTATTTTCCTGGTGCATATCATAGAATTTTCATAAGGAAGACCACCTGTATGAAGTAAGTAACTGTATTTGGGTTAATGACTGTAAATAACAGTTTCCAATTTACTGGGGAGGTGAGGTGGACATAAATATTTATTATTGGTGTTTTACTTGGAAAACTGAAAGCTGTATCATAGAATCTTGTGAGGAGACCTAGAAATACATATGCTCCACAAGACCAGATCTAATACTCATCTATCCACATTATTCAAGACCTTTACCAGGGCCTGGAACTGTACCAGACAAAACAGCCATTAACTCTCAATATAGCCCACTAAAGTTCTCCAGAGCAGGGAGCAGGGAGCAGAGACCGTTCTACCAAAAGATGGTCCTAAGACAGAAAGATAACAAGGGATTTAGTTGCCAGTTTGATAGAAGTCTCTCCATTCATTAGAAAAGCTCTTTTTTCTAGCTTTTCAGTAAAGCCTCCAACGTCATGATGTCTCAGGAGAACACACCTAAATGCCCAATAAGTTTGTCACTGCAAGATTGCTCTTTTCCTTGCAAAACAACTTTTTTTTTTTTTTTTTTTTTTTTAATCTTGACTCAAAGCATGGTAAGTCCAATTCATTCTATCTTCTGATCAAAATTTTGAATCATGTTTCGTTCCTCCTTCACCACATCATAAAGGCTTTCTGGACAACAGCTAATTTCATCTATCATGTCCCTTTGCACAGGCAGTCTCTTCAGTCTGTGAAACAGGCAGTATTTCTAAGTTCACTTTAAAAAACACCCCATGCTGTTAACTTTAACCATGTGAAGAAGTCTCTCTGAAGACTTGTGGGCCTTTTTTCCCCCTTTGTTAAATAGGATTTGGTTTAAGATGTACTTTAAGTTAAGAATTACTTAAATGCTTTGCTGAACTGAGGCCTGAAATGGGACTTTAATTTCCTTAACAACTCTCAGTGTACCATTACTAGAATAAATGCAGAAAAATCAGACTTTCTGAAAAAATGTGTCTCGAGGGTGCTAGTACAAGCAAATTACAGAGCAGTTAAATAATGTCAAACTATAAATCTCATATCTCCCAACACTTATCCATCTGTCTTACCACTATGCTAAGGAGTAGGTCTTTTTTAAATACTGAGATGTTAGAGCTGGAAATGAATACTTGCCTTTTAGTCCCCTCCTACGCTATGGTATTCAGTTTCATGTGTAACTGATGGGCTGAAATTTTAAGACAGACTGAGTAAATAAATTATGAGTATTCAAAATATCACTCTTTTGCCAGTAAACCCCTGTTATTCTTCACACTGATTCAGCCACCTCTCATGCTGCTATCTTTATTTATAGGAATGGTATTTTCTGTGATTTGGTAGTATACACTTACTAAATTATTTCAATGGAAATTTTTTCAATGTCAAATATAACCATGATTTTTTAATAATCAAAACACAGTACAGCTTTGTTTGGGTATTTTTCCTTCATTCAATTGAGACACAGTGTTAAAGAAAGGCATATTAGTTGAATACCAGCATTTTTTATACTATTGCTAGTTCTTGCACAATAGAATTCCTATGAACTGTGCTGTAATTCTTTCCTGCAGTGAAACACAGGGGTGTCCACATTGGCATTCTTGAATTTTCTTAGGCCATTAAATCATAAGGCTGCCTGTACTATGCAGAGAGATTGGGTTATGAATTTTCTGAAGTGACAGATCCCGTTATATAAGCCACTGGTGAGTCTGGGAATGCCATTCAACATTTTCAGCTTTGGAATTAATTTTATTCTACTTTTTCCCATGAGAAAAATGAAAATGTTCACAATTTTACTGGTAAGGAGTGCAGTTTCCCTGACAAAATCACATCCCTGGGAAAACCCCAAGTATTCCTTCCAGCTGTGGGTATACAGAGCTACAATTCTGCCCTCACAGCTGTGTACCTGATGTGACTTCTTGGAAAACTCAAACAAGGATCCTAAAATTAAAAGGCTGCTGGACAAGATAGCTCCAGCATCTTTCTTGTAACAGGCAAGGCTAATAGACTTGAAAAAAATCTAAGAAATCATTTTTGCAGAACGCATTATAAGCCTCCTTTATATAAAATTACTGGTCTTTTCACACATGCAAGTCTTTCCATTGCCTTCAGGTCCAGGCTAGTGAGAGGGCTTGTCAGGTAAGCCCACTGCCCTTCAATATTACAGAGGTGGCATCAAAAGTGAACTGTAACCCAACTGTCTGATACCACTTACAAAAGTTAACACCACATTCTTACACAATTCAGTTCATTCAGTGACAAGCTGTAATCACAGCTCACTGAGTCCTTCCAGGACTCATAAAATAAATAACTGGAGCAGTAAGAACTCTTCTATGGACAGCAACTTTGAGTATAAAGAATTTGAACTGGTAAATGAACACATGCAAGTTTATTAACAGAGAAAGAGCACAAGAAGTGAACATTGGCAGTGAGATAGACATTCATTTTGAAAAATTAGAGGAAGCCAGTGAAAATTCAGAGACAAGGCAAAGACTACTGATTTTCCTTAAATAAAAACAAGGAAGCAACCTAACTCTGTCCCAAATAACGGCTGACAAATTCACTCAATTTGGCCTGTGCCCCTTGTACACCTTGGAGCTGGGATTTTCAAATTTCAGGCATAGATGAATGTGAAATACCCCTTCATTCCTTTGAAGAAGCCAGTCTGAAGCTGCAATGAGCCTGCAAATAGTGATTAGCATTTAAAGTGGCACCCTGAATAATAAAATGTCTTTGAGCTGGATTGTAATTTTCTGGAAGTGAAAGATATTCTTTACATTTACCTCACAGGAGACTAATTTTGGTCTTGTCCTGCTAAATGAGAGGTCACAAGGTATCAGCTCCAATGAATCTCTCCTAGGCTCTTCAGGTAATATTAAATTCTTGACATTTCATTTGCAAGTTTTCTGGAGGCTGTAGTGTGTGGCTCCCTGCCCCGTTCCCTTCCAGCCTGAAGAGCAGCACCCGTGGTGAGCCAGGCTGCAGGAGGCTGCAGTGCCACCTTCCTGCTCCAAAGAGCTGCGCCTCCTCCCAGGCACCCCTGAATAACCAGCTCTGAAGCCTGACTTTCTCACAACACTCCAAAATCCTGCTCCACACATCTGATCGGGATATGGGGCTGTGAAGGTTTTTGTGGTATCGTCTGCACCTCTCCCTGTCGCAGACATTTTTTCACAGAAATCCTTTCTTTCAGATTTCTGCATTTTCTGGGAGGCCAGAGGCCCCAGAAGATGAATGTAAACAGTTGTTATCAGCTGCTGTGGAATGTAACAGGGACACCTTGATTGGCTCATGTTTGTATGTTTATAATTGAGGGCCAATCACAAGAGCAAGCCAGGGGACCGAGTCCCTGGGCACAACTTTGTTTTGGATTCTTTCTTTTCTATTCTTAGCTTAGCAAGCATCTGCAACTTCTCTCTTTATTCTATTTAGTACAGTTATAATGCATTTTATATCATATATCAATAAATCCAGCCTTCTGATCAAGAAACAAGATTCATCGTCTCTCTCACCAGCAGTGACCCACTCAGGCGCAGTAACATCTGGTGACCCCTCGTGTCAGAGCAAAAATTAATTTGATAAGACCAGAGGAGCAAAATTGCTGCACTGGGTAAAAATCCTGTATGTGTAGCATTTGATGGTTGCTTTGAAGTGACCACAAAGAGAACCTTCTTCTGGAAAACCTTCAGGAAAGATGATGGAAAAGAGCAGCAGACCTGTGGAGCTGGCCAGAGCAAGCTGGACTCTTTCAAAAGGTACTGTGGGCTTTTCTATCCCTGATGAACCAGCCCTTCGTAGCTTGTGGCTGTTTGTATGGCAGACACATGCCTTGCCAGAAGAGATTCAATTCTCCCCTTCAGAGGAGAAACTTATAGCCCTCTGGAACCATTGGTCTAGAGAAGATGGTTGCTTTTTGTCAGAAACAGATCTCTATAAATTTTTTAGATGGGCAAAGCTTTTTGGGTTCTTTACTGATGTCCTGTACGCTTTAGATGCTTTTGTCTGGGAGTGCATGGACTCCATTTTCCAGTTCGTCTGGAGCCAGGGACGTGTCCTGCCTTCTATCTACCTAGCATTTATACAGCTTTTCCCACTTCTGAAAGGCAGAGCAGCTTGTTTCCAATGGATTTCTAATTGCTATGGCCAGGCACCGTTTCCCCCCTCCTTGGCAGAAGACCCGGTGGGTGATGACTTTGGGCTTTTCCCCCCGCCCTGCTTCGCGGCGGGGGGGGCTGAAACTTCGCTGGGCGAAGAAGTTTTTTTCACTCTTGCTCCGGAGCATGCTCAGATGGAGTTTTCTCCTTCCCCCCCTTCTCTCTCTCCGGGGGGATGGGAGTGGCCGCTCAAGCCAGCGCCGGCCTCTCAGACTCCGCCTTCAGACATGGGGGCGGCACCGGTCTCTGAGGTTTCTCCGGTCCTGCCAGAGCCGTCACTCCAGGAGATCCCGTCTCCGCCTCTCCAGGCTGTTCCGCCCGCGGTTTCACCGGCCTCCCCGCCCCCTGAGCTGTTGCTAGGCAACGACGAGGATGCGTCTCCAGCTTCCGGCTCAGCGTCGGAGAAGGCAGAAGAGACAGCACTTCCTGTGCTTGAGCTGTTGCTAAGCAACAGCGATGCTCCGCCGCTTCTCCCGGTTCCGCTGCTGCCTGTGCCGTGCCTGCCGCCGCTTTCAGAGCCAAGGGACGCAGCAACAGCGTGTTCCCGCGCATCCCCGCCGCCTCAAGGCGAGACAGTTCCTGTTCAGGATGGGGCTGAAAACGGCGCTGAACCTGCGGGACCCTCCGAGCAGCCCGCGGCTGATCCCACTCTCAGCGCGGTTCCCTCCCCAGTTCCGGCCCCCCCCTCGCCGCTCGGACTGGCCGCTCCAGCGGCTCTGACGTTGTCGGAGGCTCTGTCCTCCGTGTCGGCGTCAGAGACTGCCATGGCACCGGCGGCTGGTTCGAGCCCGGACCGTCCCGGACCGGCTGCCCCCGCAGCTGCCCCGGCCGGGGGTCTCTCCTTCGGTGGAGCGGGGGCTGCCCGCCAGCTGACTCTTGCGGCAGCCCGGCTGCCGGCTTTCAAGCTCGGCGGTTTGGGGGATGGTGTTTCGGTTGCTGTCCCAAGGAGGCTGCCGCCTCTCCTGCGTCCTAGTGGCATGGGGGGGCAGGTGCATCCCGAGAGCCCTGCCTCTGATCCCCAGCCCGGAGGGGATGGGGATGGTGATGCCACGGGGCAGATGAGAGACAAACCCGATGCATTGCAGGGGAAGATGGCACAGCTGGAGGAGACCATAGCTGGTTTGCTGTGGGGAACAAACATCTCCAGACCCCAGATGGGATTTCTGGGGAAGGTTTCTATTTCCTCACTGCTGGCATGCCTCAGTGGTTTTGGGGAAAGGAAGCATCTCACTGCCCGTGCTGCCCTTGTGCTGGCAGCAGGGTTCAGGCCTGCGGGAATGCAGAGCCTCTGTCATGGGTTTGGCCTGGGCCATTGGGCTGAGAAAGTTTCTGGGCCAGGGCCAGCATTTGGCCTCTTGATGTTTCTGGGGATTGAGGTACCTCTGTTTAAAATTGTGTTATGACTGCCAATGGTTTTTTGATAACTATTGATGGGATTCCTTTTGCAGCAAGTTTGTTTTCAGGACCGAAAAGGACTCTCAGATGTCCAAAAGAAACAACTTTAGCTGATGGACTGTTCCTGAAACTCAGCTGCATGGACTTGAATTCTCTTTGCATTGTTTTTTGCATTTTCTTAGATTATAGGATTGTTTTAGTGATTTGTTAGTATTGTATATTTTACAGGTGAAGAAATTTCCTGTTCATTCCACATCAGCATTTTTTTTATTTTATACAATTTAGAAAGGTGAGATGTCGCAGACATTTTTTCACAGAAATCCTTTCTTTCAGATTTCTGCATTTTCTGGGAGGCCAGAGGCCCCAGAAGAAGAATGTAAACAGTTGTTATCAGCTGCTGTGGAATGTAACAGGGACACCTTGATTGGCTCATGTTTGTATGTTTATAATTGAGGGCCAATCACAAGAGCAAGCCAGGGGACCGAGTCCCTGGGCACAACTTTGTTTTGGATTCTTTCTTTTCTATTCTTGGCTTAGCAAGCATCTGCAACTTCTCTCTTTATTCTATTTAGTACAGTTATAATGTATTATATATCATATATCAATAAATCCAGCCTTCTGATCAAGAAACAAGATTCACCGTCTCTCTCTCACCAGCAGCGACCCACTCAGGCGCTGTAACAGTTCAATGTCTTTATTCTTTCTTGCAGTATTTTCTTTGAAAGAAGGATTTTGAAAACCTCTAATATTGTGGCAGTTTTCACTGAAGCTATTTCAATTTTGCAATACTCCAGCCTTCAGCATCTGGTTTTCAAACTCTGTTGGACCAGGCTGGAAACAGACATCTGAAGTGACTGTTTAGCAAAATAATAATTTTTTTTCCCAGTGGTCTAGAGTGAAAAATATGCAAATATAAATAAAATGAGCTCATTTGGAAGGCACTGAGCTTTAATGAATAACCATTTATATAACAGCAAAATAAAGCAAATTAAAATTTGTTGTGAACATAAGCTCTTTTAAAAGAACAAATTAAATGAACATACTGAGAGTTATATCATGACACTGGAGGCTTTAATAAGCCAGATCTCGGCACAAGAGGTGCAGAATAAAAGAGGAATCAAATAAGATGTTCACAGAATTGGCACATAAATGTTCTTATTTCTAGCATAACACTATCCAGCCTAATAAATAACAATACTCTGAGTTTGAAATCCTACTCCAGTACATTACTTGAGATGAAACAGTGAGGAAAATTAATCTGTTGCCCATGAACCCTGTGCACAAATTTCCCCAGAAATGGCAGGGTTTCACTGGAGGGTTTGTTTGTTGGTGCTGCATCTATATCTGGAAATTAGCATCAAACTGAATGTTTTTCTTCTCTACAAGGCTGGATGGTTTTAAAGGCAGAAAAACAGCAAGAGGAAAATATTGCAAATATCTGCTTTGTTGTTCTGGGTCTTCCTTCCTTCCTTCCTTCCTTCCTTCCTTCCTTCCTTCCTTCCTTCCTTCCTTCCTTCCTTCCTTCCTTCCTTCCTTCCCAGCAATATACATCCATAGTTAATGGAATTTATAGACAGCAGTTGTACACCTGTATGAATCTAGATTTTATGTGAGAATTATTTTCTCTCCAGTATCTGGAATGCTAAGTGTATTAATTTTGGCTAAATTTATGTAAATGTTGTGTTTTCTTGCATATCATGAAAACAAAGATGTGTTTCAAGTCCTTTTTCACAAGTAAATACAAGCATGTACCTGCTAATGTGAACAGGGGGCTGAACCAGACACCTCCTGAAGTCTCTTCCAACTTCATTTTATTTTGTGGTGCTGAACAGGATACTTGCAGGCTGGCACAAAAAAAAATATCTTTACAGAAAGTTTGGCAGAGTTTTATATAATAAGGAAAATAGGCAGCTTTGTGAAATTCATAAGAGATAACAGTATTGTTATCCAATTTAGATAATAAACAGTAGGTGCTTTGATGTTCCATGCTATGGAAAATATTTTGATGGATAAAGTGAATGTTAATTTTAAAAATTCAACTTGTGTTAATTCCTATATCTCTTGTGCTTATTTTTTTTCCTTTGACGTGTTATAAAAAAATTGCCAAACAAATGTCAGGCAATTAGTAACCACCCACCTAAGCTGAATGGTACAAAAGACATTTATGTGATGCCTAATTACATTTTATCTTAGCACTAATAAATCCTCTCATGAGCATTTGAGACAGGGTAGTCAGGACTTTCCTCCAACTGTGGAAGTCATCATTTTGGAAAAAGAGCAAGGGGAAATCTGCTCTAACCTGTAGTGAAGTTTTTGCCCAATCTGGATGTGATACAATTCACTTGTCTCACAGACTCAAGTCTCAAGTCTGCTGGTCCAGTAGATAGTTCTATTTTATATGAATAAATGAGATAAACTGGCAGAACTTGTGGAAATCACAGTGCATTTGTACAGCCCTCTTTGAAAGCGTCTGCAGCACACCTTTCCACCTAAAACTTCACACTGGTTCTACACTGTGGTTGTGACTTCATAGGTGCCAGTCCTTAAATTGATTGCATTGCTAATTTTTCATTTTTTGTCCTTTAACAGCTGGAAACAGTGAAAGTGATGGCCAAGAAGCGGTGAGGAAAATAAAAGAAGAAACTTTGACTGGAAAAGGTACCATATTATATAATTTCCTTTAAGAAACCATTTTTCCTCTCTTTTTGCTGTCATCTCCTTTTATATGAGGACCCCTTGTGTAATGCTAAATTTATTTTTTTTAATTTGGGGCACTGGAACAGGTTGCCCAGAGCAGTTGTAGATGCCTCCTCCCTGGAAGTGTTCAGGGTCAGATTGGATGGAGCTCTGAGCAAACTGTGGAAGGTGGAGTGGAAGGTGTCCCTGCCCATGGCAGGAGGTTTGGAACTAGATGCTCTTTAAGGTCCTTTTTTCTCAAATGGTTCTGTGATTCTATGAACTGAATTCCAGAAATAAATCTGACTCAGGGGTAAAATGCATAGGGTATTTCTTAAACAATGTTTTCAGCCTGGTTTGACTTTACTGTTTGTCATTGAAAAAGGGTTGCCTGCAAGTTACAGTCTGCCTGAGTATCTGCATGTGTAAGATTTAATAGATGGGAAAAAAATTCAGAAAACCAGTAGTTTTTGCTAAAGGGAGGATGACAGCAGGTAAGAGTGTGTGCTCTTTGATTGTTTTAGGAGCCAACAGGTTTTTTAAAGATCAAGGCTGCTTGATTGGGTCATTTGACACATGTTAAGAGCTTATAGTACTTCACAACTAAAACCATTTTCTTAAATATAAATAGACCTTTCATATCAAACCTAAATTCCTATCTTTCTGTGATTCTTCTCTTATTTCTTTTAGATAGATCATCCTTCCTGATGATCTATCATGTTTGTAGAGGTATAAGGATAGCATAGCTTGATAACTGAGAGGAAAGGCATGTTCCACACTACCTGCTCTGTGATTGCCATTTGCAGTTCGTGGTGGAGGTTAGTGTAGCTCACATTTTTGTCCCTGGGTGTCACTGGGTGTAGCTCCTAATGGTGCATGATGATTCATTCCTGCCACTTTGACGCATAATTTCTTGGCAAAATTATAGAGCAGTGTTGCTAGTCCAAACGATTTGGGATCTTCATGGCTTCTTCTGAGATCTGATTCTGTTTTTTACCATAATTACTGTTATGATTATCAAAATACATGTTAATTATTGTTTTAAAAAAACCCTTTCATTATGATTTATCTTTTGGCTTAAATAAATGAGCATCCATTATAGCCTCAGGATACATATATGCTAGTTAAAAGCATCATAAATTAAGGCATAGTTAGAAGGATCATAAAAGGAAAAAGGTAATTATTACATCATTAAAGTCCTTTGCTGGAAGTTTCTGTGCAGAGACCAAAACCAGTTGGAATTAACAATGTCATGTGACTTGCATGAATCTGAATAAACCAGGGTCTGTGTTATTTTCTCCCTCTGTGTGATCACAGGCTTTTCTAGCACTCCAGTCCTTCTTGCTTTTTCTAGGTAAAGTCAGTTATAGCCCTCAGTTATAAACTGTTAAGACAAAGATGTCAGTTTGAGGAAGCTGAAAGTGTATTTAAAGTCAATTGAAGTTGTTCCTCACTGTAATTATTTCAACTGAGGTTTAAGTAATCTCAGCCTCGATTGGTTTGTCCTAAAAATAAATTGGAAGATTATTGTCTTTTCGAAATTTCTCACTGATTGAGGAAAATTTGTATTTAAAAGTGCAATGTCCTGCGCAAAAGACTTGTTCAGATCTGAGAGCCACCCCTATGCTGCTGTTTATCCATGAATCTGCACTTTGCTTTAAATAGGATGTGTGTGTAGATACTGTGACTGTGTCCTTGGTTGGCTAGATGATGCTTGTATCCAAACCAAAGCACTGAGACAGGGCTGTGCAAGAGTATTACCTTTTCAAAGTTCAAGATCTGTTTAGTCACTGCATAAAAACATTATTGGTTGTCTTGACCCTTTCCCCCTGCTTTTTCTTTGAGCTTTTTCATGGCCCATATGAAAACACTGCTTTACAGAAACTGCTTCCATCAGGAACATCAGACTCTTGAAGGAGAACTACTCAAAATAAATAGTACTTTTGGGCAGCCAGTGTGGTCAAGGATTGGGACAATATAGCTATTATGGACAAAAAAAGTGAGATGCCATCAGTTTGCTATCTAGATCTCAGATTCCTTAGAATGAAGAAAATCTCCTTGCTTTTTATCAGGTTAGACAGCAAAAGGGAGCAAAAGACCTTGTCCTCTCCTTGTTGCCTGGCTGAGCCATACATAGCACAATCATCCCCAGAGACAGCTCTGGGAAAATGCCAGGCTTATTGAATGCAAGTAATTACAATGTTTTTAAGGCACTGTCATCCTTCTCTGTCTTGGCCTTGTCTGTCTGGGGCTCTGTCTGATGTCTAAGGGTAAGTAGTTTTACTTGACATAATCTGTACTTACTTCTGGGACAAGTGAGATTCAAAGCATGTACATAAGTAATTCCTATGAAGCAGCTGAGGAGCAATAGTGTGCTAACATTGCCGAGGAGGATAAAGGATAGTAATAAAAAGCCTATGCATGCAGGTGATGGGTTTTGGTTTTTTTATTGTTTTGTTTTTTGTAAAAGCATGGCAAGACATGAAAGGATGGACAAAACTTCTGAATACAGGGAGGTGGGGTGCCTGGTTTCCCACCCTGGAGGAATGGAAAGCGGAGCCAATGCCAAAAGAGAGTACAGAACTGGAGAGGAAAGCAGTTGCAGCCATTTGCTACAAAGCAGTGATGCTAAAGGACTCAGAAAATCTAAACAACGTAGCACTTCATCTCTTCCTTCCACCCACCCCCTATCCTGGGGCTGCATCAGAAACCTTCTTGGTTCCTCTCCCTGCTGATTCCAGACTGTTTAAGTGTCCTCCTTGGTTTTGGGTCTCTGCTCTGGGTAACCTATTGCAAAGTGTAAGGAGGGAGGATGTACATGGGCAGTTGAGAGGAAGTAAATAAGCTACAAGTCCTTGGGGCATGATAGACCCAGTCAGCTGAACCATCAGAACCTCCTCCACGATAAAGAAATCCCAGCCCTCAGATACCCAGAACAGGCCAGAAGTAGTGCTGCATTGTCATTAAAATTCTCACACCGACTCTATTTCCAAAAGACCAAGGGCAACACATTGCTGCAGCGTGAATCATAAAGCTGGGAGAAGCCAGGATGTGTGGACGTTTATCTTGCTTCCATTTGTTAAATTGGGAACTTGTGTTGTTAATAGTGGCAATTATATGGCTGGGAAAATTGTTGATGGCTCCGGATTGCTGCAGAGATATTCCAATTGGATAAATCTCTGTAATTTGCACATAGGGCGTGTCTCTGTTAGTGTGTTCATTAGTTAGATCAGTTGGGTGCTTTTCAGGCAACCCTCAGCTCCTGGCTGCTTGCTGAGTTCAGGTTCCTATCAGGAAGGGCACTGCAGGTCCTGTCCTGGATTCCCTTTGGACAGAACTAGCGTGGGAGGAGAGTTGCAGCAGTAACAGAGCAGTTCGTCATGGGAGCAAACTTCAGAATTTATCTGAGCCTTCCACAGACCTGCAGCAAGTGCCTATGTCAGGTGCCCAGCACAAACTGAGCTCCAGAAATGGACTTATATTGATCCAAACTGCTTGGTAGTGCAGCCATAACCACAGTTACCAGTGGTGAACAAACCTCATTGAGCTGCGGAAATGGGAGGTGTCTGTGATAAAGTCAGCTCTCAATGGTACTCAAAAAGAATCTCTCAATTTACATAACAGAGTTATATCTCCTGACTCAGTTACCCTCAGCTTATGTATCTGCTAATGAAAGCTAGTTTTAGCCTGATGATTACAAACATACAAATGTTGGAAACTCATATATAAACATGAATGAAAACTTCATTCATTCCAGCAAAGGTTCATGAATACCAATGGAATCAGCAATTAGCAAAACTTTATGCATAAATATCAAATAGCACAGTACCAGGGGAAGGCTCTCACATCCAGAGATTGGAGTTGCAACTAGAGTCAAAGAAGAAGAAAATTATCATTTAGTGAGAAAAGAAGGTGTAAAAGTCATATTAAGCGTAGACCTCTTCAAAAGGAGAAGCCTGCGTTTAATCTCACCCAACATTTTTGCGGCAATTTAAATAAAACCACAATTACAAAACTACCAGCTAAATTCACAGCCTTCATGAAACTTCCATTTGAAGCCAGGTGAGAAAGGAAGAAGAGACTTTCTCCCTCAGAGCCAGAGGAATGCAGAGGTTAGCATAGTGGCAGCCAAATTGTGTCATTTACAGTCTGACCCACATCAAGACAGCGTAGGCCAAATAGTAGAATGAATTGTCTTAAAAAAATTCGTGTGCGTTTAACAAGCCTGGCTTTTTCCCAGAGTTTTCTCTAGAGATGTTTATGCTACATGTGGCTCAGCCAGGGAATAAGGAGATGACAAAGTCTCTTGCTCCCTTTTGAAGTATAACTTGCTAATAAAAAAGGAATTTTTCCTTTTTGTTAGAGACCTGAGATTGAAGAATTGCTGTGAAAGAAGATGGGTTAATATAGTTGTACCACGTGTAATTACAGAATAACTCGTGGGTGGTTTCTCCACCAATGCTTGCTGTGTTAGGCACCATTTTTAACAGAGCAGTCCAGCTCTTTCTGCTCTGTACCAGAGAGTTTGTTGTTAGCTTTCCCTGCAGGCTAGAGGAAGTAATCTGCTGAGTTCCCAAATTCACAAACTTTTAAACTTGGTGGTGGTATTCCCATCATATAAGCTGGAGTTGTCTTCAGCAAAGAGTTCAGTTCAGCAAGGACTGATGCCTTGTTAATATGTGCAAAAAAGTCTGACAGGACTATTTCTTTTGGATGGCATGCCAAAGGCATCATTATGGAAGCGGTTGTCCAATCAGTCAAAAATAGTGGAAAATATTTTTGTTTGAGACATATCTTTTACAAGTGTGCATAAGCACGTGTGAATTTATGCTTGCTTGTGTCACTTTTTTTTTTTTTTTTTTTTTTTGGTGGTGTTTTGAGTTGTAAAAGTGTCACGTCCTGGGCTTGTGGCTGGACCTAATGTGGTTACTTTGTCTCTTCTACCACATCCTATTGAAATATCCTTTCTCTACCACTGCTGATGCTGAGACACCTGTAGGATTGATTTAAAGAGCTTTCTGACAATGACAGCGCAGTTTCCACCTGCCTGGTTTCTTTTCTCGGGCTGGTGCATTGTCTCCAGGACTTGGCCGTGGCAGGTGAATGACTGCCCTCAGTTGGAGTTGGACAGCTGAACACCAGGCTTATGGAGACACCTTGAAAGCCAAGGTGCTGATGTGAATGGGAGCAGAGAAGTCTCAGTGTGACAGTGCTGCACTTTGCAGGACCCTGTGTGGAGCTGCAGAGTTTTTCTGCTTTGTCACTTGATGACAGGTGTAAGAACCTTGCCTAAACATTAAAATTCATTTTCCTTCCATAGACTCATCTGAGGTTATATTAGGTATATTCAAGCCATATGAACATATTTGAATATTGAAAAATATTTTATGTGTTAGACTTAATCTAAATTTGTGACTACATCCTCCCCATGCACAAGGATGGAAGACTCTTTTCTGGAGACCAGGAAAGTAATGTCTGGGCTGATACTTTTTCTCTGTGCTCATAGCACTTATATCTCTTATCCAGTAAAGCTGGTGACTTTTTGCTTCATATTAAGCAGGGAAGATTTTAATCCACATAAAGGTGTCTCCAGAGCCCTCTGATAAAATCACTTAGGTTAAAACTTTTCAAATCAATTGTCCTGCTTTTCTGTTTGTTTTGCATAATTCTTTGATGCAAAGCCATGGTTAAGTTTGTTAAACCTATTTGCTTATGTCTTTTCTTGCTCTCCTTTTGACTTCCAGTGTAACATGATAGAAGATTTCCCCTCTCAGTTCTTATAGGTACTTAAAACAATAGAGAACCCCTTATTTTTTGTGTTTCTTAAAACACTTTGGAAATTGAGTGGTCATGTTAACAGTGTGGCAAATCAGAAATTAAGAGCAATATGAATATGGTTCACATAGCTGAAGATGAGTTGCATATCTGGATGCTGAGATGGAGATAAAGTCTTTCAAATGTGAAATGTATTCATAATGCAGGCACAAGCTCTGCCTGTTGGTTTCCTGAATTCCCATTTCCATTGGAAATGTGAAACACATTTCATTAACAGGCTCTGCCACTAGGAAATGTGATTTTCTCTTATTTAAATTATCTCTAATTGAAACTTAGAGACAAAGAAGTGCACAGGTGTAGCTGTAGGCAGAATAACAAAGTCCCATCAGATGTCTTGAAATGATTTTCTGACTGTAAATCACCAAAGCTTTGTGTGACTAATGGCACCAAAGCTCTGAGGTTAGGATTTTGCTGATTGTGCTGCCCTACTGAAGGCAATCTGGAGAAAGGGAGTTTCAAATGAAAATTGCCTCTTCAAGGCTGGAAAAAGCTCCCATTTCAAACTTTCATGGGATTTTGATCCTCTTGTATGCACTTGTAGAGTCATGATGTTGTGCAGTGACTGAATAAAGGTGCTCCTGGGTTTGTCACAACCTTTAATATGCCATTATTTTTTCCATCTCAATCAATAGTTGCAGGCAGGTTGTGTGTGAGCCATTTCTAGACCTTGTCTGTTTTCAAGAAATTTGCCAGCATATACTGAAAGACAAAGCCAAGAAAAAAGCAATTTGTGTTCTCTCTGGAATGCTTTCATATTTCTCTTCCAAGAGCTACATTATACAGACCTATCTTCTGTGAGTTACATGTAGGGCTTTAGAAGTTAATTTGCTTATAACAAGTAGAATATTTTATGTGGAACTGTCATTGGCTTCTGTACTGGAGGCCCAGCTGCCAAGAGCATGGAGAACTTGTGGGCTGAAGTAAATGTGGGATAAGCAGAGCCTGTATGCTGTGTGAGCAACCTGCCAGGTATGAGCTGCACATCAAACAGCAGATGCTGGTCAGCCTGTGTGTGCAGGCAGTGCCAGGATTTGCTTGTCTGCTCCATCCTTGCAGCAATATGGCAGAGCTCCAGGGGAAGAACTGCTAGAGAGGAGCCTCTGCACCTCCCAAGGACCAATGCCACTGTGCTCGTGCTTAATTTGTTCTTCAAGGACTGTTTTTCAGTGGCACAGAATTGAAGCTCTGAATAGATGTCCCAGTTCTTAAACGAGTTATGAGTCAGGCTCTCCTCAGCAGTGCCCAGTGACAGGACCAGAGGCACTGGGCACAACCTAAAATGCAAGAAATTCCATTTAAAATTAGAAAAACTATATGTTTTTATAATTTTTTAGCATTAGAGCTTTTGGGTATCAGCACAGGTTGCCCAGAGAGTTTGTAGATTCGCTGTCTTGAGAGATACTCAAAGGCCATCTGAACAATGTCCTGGACAGCCACCTCCAGAGGGCCCAGCATGAGAAGGGACAATCTCCTTCCAGCCCCAGCCACACTTTAACTCTCTATATCTTGCACATTTTAGCTGCCAAACCCACATGAAACCCTGTCTGCTTTGTGTGTCCAGACCTGAACACAGGTACTGTAACTTACACAGTTTGCAGGACTTCAGGGCCTTCCAGACACTGTATCAGTGTTCATGCAGTGCCAGTATTAAGACTTAATTGCATATAGTGATAGCAATAGCAATAACTTGACCATCATTCCGTCTTGGGAAGCAGATATTTGAAAAGAACTTCATATCAGTGTAAAAAAATCACATCTATTCAAGTAAAAAAAAAAATATTCTGTGGAAAAAAAGGAAAGAAATGCTGATATTTAGTGTAAGAATGACTCTGAAGCAGCTTCCATTCTTGTTTCTTTTGGTGTTTTGGATTTCAGTTTGTTTTATTGTTGTTGCTGTTGTTGTTTTTGTTACTGTTGTTTGGGTGTCTTTTGTTTGGTTGGTTTTTGTTTTGTTCTTGATTTTTGTTTGTCTTTATTTTCAATTTTTGTGCAGGGCAAAGACTATTTTTTTTTTTTTTGTTAAGACTTAAGTTTTAAAATACAGTTTTTAAATTTAATGTGTTCGAGATTACATGATGTGTGTCATCTCTGCCACATTTTCATCATCTGACTGTAAATTATCATGCTCATGTACACTTTGAAACACTTCGTAGCCTAAAGTCTTGCAGAAAGTGTCTAATGCCAGCATTTTTTAATGGTCTTTTTTGATACCTGGCGCTAGAAATCCTTGCTTGTAAGAAGCAAAGTAAATATTCCTAAAGATATTTATAGGCTCTTCAATTAGCCAAACATCTAACACGATACTCATTACAAGCCTAATAGTCATGTCTCAGTTTGGATTTCTCTTCATATATTGAGGCACTGTTTCTGCACAAGGTGATGTGAACTGTTTCCACCACCTGATTAATTTCCCCAAGATAGTGCTCGGCTGTGTTTCATTCCTTATTTGATTTCAACGTTATCTCTGCCACTGACTTCTCTTACCAAGATTACTGTTGACTTCAGGCTGCTTGGCAGGAGTGGCTCTTCACAACTGATGTGACTTGAGGAGACAAAATAAATCAAATCATCTTTCCAGCATTTACTTTGACCTAGTTGAAAAATAATCCTTGCCAGTGTTTTAGCTCCCAAGCATGAAAAACGTGGGCCTGTGGTTGGAGAGAGATCTCCATGGCTCTGGGCAACATTTGCTGTGGCTCTGCATTTCCTCTCATTTTACTCCAATCTCACTTATGCTCACTTGAGCTTTTTTAAGAAGTAATTTACAACAGCTAAGCTTCCCGGAACATGGATCTCATTTAAACGATACACTGTCTGTACTTCTGTCTCTTTAAGAATTTGATGGCATATCAGAGGGAAAATAAAAGGAAGGAAAAATAATATAAGGCAAAAAACAATTTCTCCTTTTCAAAACTTTGTCACGGCAGCTGGGGGCTTCTGAACTGGAGGTTTGTAACAAGTCATTTTCCAACCTAAAATATCACGGACTTTCTCCCAGCTTACACTCAACACTTGAAAGTTAGTCCATGCAAAAATTCCATGGTCCTAGTTGGAACAATTTTCTGTGAAGACAGAATTTTTCCAAGAGATATGTTTGTTTGAATGGGAGTATTTATTGGCAAAAGAGAGAAAGAAACACTTTTACACTCATATCTACAAAATAACACAGAGAAAGTGCAGAATCTCTGTAGAAGGGATTAACTTGAAAAGTGGCAGTTTGTGTTCAGCCTGATCCAGATCAAAGGCTTTTCATCCCAACTGTGTTTCTCATGTCCCAGACTGCTGTACTATAGACGACAATCTTTGGTTTAGAATGTAGACCTTTAAATCTTCTTGAATTAATAAACTTCAGCTTATCAATGCTTTGTGTTGATTTGCAAATGCACACTATGATTGATTTGGGGTTTT
This sequence comes from Melozone crissalis, assembly GCF_028551555.1. NCBI lineage: Eukaryota > Metazoa > Chordata > Aves > Passeriformes > Passerellidae > Melozone > Melozone crissalis. Next base: position 180,762 of record NW_026536058.1, on the reverse strand, counting down.
TTAATAAGAAAGTTTTTGCAAAAGTTTGTTTAAAAAACATATTTTATTTAAAATGGAAATATCCTGTGCAAAACACTTTTGTGTGAGTCTGAGCCCTCTTTCCATCAGTCTTTTTGGGGTTTTTTGTTGTTTTTTTTTTTTTCTTTGAGCTGATGCAAAAATTAATTGTCCTGTCCCTGCCTAAGTGAAATCTTCAAATGGGATTTCCTTCCAGATTTTGTTTCTGAAAGTAGAAGACAAAGCACATCTCCAGTGCCATGAAGGCCTATACTTTGAAGCACTAGCTATAGAAAATAGATGGACATGTCAAAAAATGTGCTTATTCGGGACAGAACAAGGCTGATGTACTGAGAAGCTCTCCTGAGAATCTTAGGCTCTTCCTCCAGTTAAGATAATCTCAAGTGGCTGGAAGAAGACTGCTATATTAGAAGATACATGAAACAACTTTTAGTCTGGAATCATAATACTGTAGTTACCTTGACTACCAATGATATATGATATATTGTGTTTGCCTCTCCAGGTGCCCTTTCAGTCAGCCCTACAGACAGAAGAGACAGAATATTGTTTGTCTGTTTGTTTGTTTTTAATTTGCTTGAGTCATACCTCTAGAAAACATGACATGCTAGTCAGAAGGCAGTACCCATTTCTGTGTTTCCACCCAGCAGGAGAAAATAGTATGTTTGCCTTTACTTGCAAAAAAGGACAATTTGTTGTCCTTTAACCTTTTATTCATCTCAGTGCAATCAGAATGAGAGCATTTAGGGCCATGTTTGCATGGATAGGTGAGCCCTGGGCCCCAGGGTGTGTGTGCCTGTGGACGTGGGCAGGACCCCTGGCTGCAGCAGCTCTGGGGAGCTGACAAGCTGAAATGAGGGGTCCCTCACCCCCTCTGAGCTCTGGGCTCTGCCTCTGTCTCCCTGTGGGCAGCCTTTCCAGGCAGAGCTCAGCCTCTCAGCCTTGTGCAGGGGGAGCACAGTCTGCAGGGGAGACTGACATAGAGATCTTAGTAGGTTTTATTTTCTTTAGATGACAAAGGGCTCCTCAGGTAATGTAAATTGCTGGTGGCAAAGGTAATTTTTCAAGGGTAGTCCAGAAATACCATTCTTAGGCTGTGTGAAAATTTAGCATCTATATCCTTAGTCTCTTAAATTTAATTTTTACTTTATTTTCTAAAGATAATGTTTTGAAACAAAGCCATTCTTTTGTGCTTCCAAAGTGTTTCCATGGGGGTTATTTTTCAGAAGCTGGATGCAAAATGGCTAATCCCTCATTTCAGCTGGAAAAGTGCTACCTGCCAGCCCCAGTTTTAGGGATTTGTAAGGCAGTAAAATGAGGACAGAACAGGGGATTTAATTAATTTATTTCAGCCTACAGTGAGAAGATCATGCTCTGGGGAGTTTGGGTCTGTCATGGGGGACAGGTGTGTAAGGAGAGGGTGGGGGCTGGAAGGAAACTGTGACTGTGGGGGCCAGTCTGGGTCTGTTCTCTGCAGCTTGAGGAGGGAAGGACATAGGTGTTGCTTTCCCTGCTGTCTGGCTTCATGGACCCTTTCCACAACCTCCCATTGCAGCAACCTTTTAAAACACACCATCTTCTGGGGCTAAAAATTAGTGATGTTTTTCCTCCAGTTCCTTTTTAGCACCAGGTGGGATTGTACGTCACTGATGATATAAAGAGTATTCCATCTCAGAGGGATGTTATAAATTTATGCTACCAGAAGTAAATTATTCTTTTACTTGAAAAATAGATTCTTTTACTGACCTATTTATTTTTAAAACATTTTTAAAAGAATTTATCTTTTTTTTTGCAGGCTAATTTCAGATTTTGCAGATTCATTTCAGTTAATATTTTTTAATATAGTCTAGCCTTTGAGTTAAATAAAAATTATCCTTCTTCTGCAATGGATGCTATAAAAAGAAATGTGTACCAATGTGTTCAAAGAGCAACTGAATCAGACACAAAAAATGGGAGAAAATGGGTGAAAAAAGGAAAACTGATAAGAGAATGATAGGAGAAAAAAAACTCCACAACATGAATTCCACATGTCATGTTCCATTTTCTTTTTGAATGGTCATATTTTTAAATTTAGTTTTAAATTTAATCCAAAATAGACAATTAAGACACTGATGTGCATATTAATAAGCCAAAAAAAATGAGAGATACTAAAGGCTGAGAGGAAAGGGAGACTAAGGAGAAAACCAACACAAGTAGTAGGCAAGGATGAGGAAGCATGTGAAAACAGAGAAAGAAGAACCTGGAAAGAGGTTGCTGCCACAGGAACTTGAAGGAGCATAAGATTATATCCAGAAAATATGTCAGGGGTTGACTGTTTATTTAGTGTTTATGATAAGCAGACTTTCAAGTAGATGGTCCCTGAATAAAGAATTGGAGTCGCTCCATAGTTCAGGATTTCATTGTTGGAAGTTGTATTTACTACACTAAGGTATTAGAGAAACTACACTAAGATGTTTGAGTCATGTCCTGGTCAGCAGTGACAGAGCTTTCACAGCTGCACCTGCTTGCAGGGATGAGCTGGGTTGGCACAGTGCACACAAGGCTTGTTTAACTCCCCAGGCAGCATGTGTGAGGCTGCAGGCTTTATTCTAGCCCTCAGATTGCATATTCCCCCCTAATGCTCCATCCAGGAAAATTGTGTGCTTTTCTTTCCATTCTGTATAGTTAACTTTCCTTGTCTTCTCTGAAGATCTTCCAAAGTGCTCAGCATTCCTGGCACATTTGATTTGTATTTCCATCTCTGTCTCTGTCACTCTTTTTCCTTTCTCTCTTCCTCACTCTTTCTGTCCTTTCCTTACTATCTCTTTTTCCATCTTTCTTAAAATAAAAAAAAAAATAGAGAATGGAAAATACAGCTTTGTAACACATATCTGCCTGTTTCATATTATGTCTAGGACAATGGTAACAACCTGTAGTTTTATTGTGCTTTTTCATTTTCAATTTTAAAAATTATCCCAGATTAATGGTGCTTGTACAGTGAGAAAAATTGCACATTTTACATGGATCAATGTGATTTGCTATTCTCCGTATTTTATCCACTACGCTAAGATTTTAATTTCTCTTTAGCTGGCTTCTGAGATGGAGACATCCTGCTGCCCAACCAGGAAAAACAAGGTTCTTTATTGATTTTATATAGGATTGAAAGAGTACACATGAATGATATGGATTGCATGATATCTTTTCTCTGGAAACTATTCTGTTAAATTAGTTTCAAAGCTGTCAAATTTAAAAAACATGGAGTAAGAGTGACATGTTATGTCCAATGGCTGTTTTTGTCCTAGGAAGAGGTATCATGCTAGCCTTGGGAAAAGCCTGAAAGATAACTTCCATTATTATCCAACTGAAAAGCAGAAAAGAGTGACTGAATCATTAAGCTAATTTTCTCTGAAGGGGATGAAATAGCTATTGATAGGTTTTCCTCTCTTCTTGTGTTCTTGCCCTCTTCATCTCAATGGCTCCCTGGCATCTCCATTCCCACTGAACCATCCCTCTGTCCTTTTCCCAAACCCATCTTCTCAAGCTTTTCTGGCTTCCTTTTTTTTATATCTTGGAACTACAAATTCTGAGTTTGGCTGCCAAAGGCAAGGCAGAAATAGGTATCAGTGGGCAGACACAGAAATTTAAAGGCAGGAACTGAACCTCTACTTATCCATCAATGTACTTTCATCATTGCCCCCAACCAGTTCCTTGGCAGTGTGGCTCTCTTTTGCCTTTGACATGGGAGCTTTTTAGTCATTCCTTGCACAGATAAATTCAAACATTTCCTCCTTCTCCAGGTTAGCAGGGAAAGCCCCTGAGTGATGCTGTGAGGACGGACATGGCATGGAGGCACAGAGATTGCCCCTGCTGTCTGGGGACTGGAGACTCCCACTGCTCCTTGTGTCTTGTACGATAGAGGCTGAAAGGGCATTGCCGATCACCACCACTGAGGTTAGAAGCCCTGTTCATTCTTACCCCTCTCTTTTGTGGCAGGTGCAATTGGAGTGCTTCTATCAGCACATATTGACCCAATTCTGAAGCATTATTAAAAACTGGGAAGCTGTTTTAGTGGTTTTATGTTCATTCTGGACATGACCAGCAAGCAGGTAGAAACCTGTGAAACCACACTGTATGTCTAGGAAGAGAGAATGGAAAAAAAAACCCCAACCAATTAATGTTACTTTTCCTTTATTAACTCTTTTTTTTGTTTTGTTTTTCCTTTTAAGTTGACCTGTATCCTTCCCACCTAGGGGCCAAGTAACTCCTTAACTCCTTAAAAAGTGAACATTAAAGCAAAATAGATATAATATTATGGTCAGAAAAGAACTTGTCATTCATGCAGGATTAAGAACTGTCAAGCATCCTGTACCTAACAGTTTGTATGATTACATTCAATAAACGTGACTCACAAAGCTACTTGATTGTTGCATTCATAAATTTCTAACCCTTGTGGGGGGAGTATTATAGCCTTCTAAATAATGGGGTTTAGGGCTGCAATTTCATGTCTTCTTGAAAACTGACAATTGACTTTAACCTAATCAGGGGTTCTATATCATCATTTCAAACGGACTGCCTTAATTAGAAACTTGCCTCAGATTTAATGGGGAAGTGACAATTCCAGCAATTCATCTGGACAGTTGCTCAGAGGTACTGAAGGTACTGAGGCCAGAATTTTGATCCTAGTTGGCCATAAATTTGTTCTGGGAGGCGAGTTCCATGGCTCTTCAGATCTGAATCATAAGAAGTATGCAGGCAGCTGTTATTCCCACCCATGTACACACTTGCTACTAAAAGACCCACAAACTAAATTTCTCCATTTCTTCAGTCACTAAGAACTGTAATTCAGCTATGTATTTTAAAATGCGTGCCTTGTAATATTTTTGTTTCCAATGAATTTACAGTTAATTGCAAGGATTATTTTGAAGGCTTCTAAACCCTTATTTAGCCTGTACAGTGCTGAATAGTGGTGTGATTTCTGAATATGCCAGAGTTCATATATGCTAATCAGTCTGACTGCTGAAAAAAGCACTGCATAGCACTGGGCTAATTTGCAGGGAGAGTAGCCTGCAAAAGTTGGCTATTAGCTGGTTTCAGTCACCTTTTGTCTGCACATTGCCTGACAAGCAGCTGGATTCTTGTGCGTTCCCAGCAGCCTGCAGTTCCAGTGCAATGAGGCTGAACCAGGCTTTTCTTTATTAAGGAAGAAATCAAGCCAAAAATAGTCTCTGTAACTGCTGTTTTCTTTTATTCATGGTAGTTACAGGCAACAAATCAAAGATCCTAGTTGCTTTATTCTGTACACCCTTGCCCAGCATACACACACACTTGCAAGGCATTTTGCAGTCCTTCCTTTAATGAACTTCTCATTCTGAAGAGGTCACACTCTTCCAGAACATTGTTTGTTTTTCTCTGCTTGGGAGCAACACCTTGCACGGATCTGCAATCATTCCCCTGTTAAATGTTGCCTAATTGCCCACTTTTGCTCCATCTTTCAGGAAGTTTCTAATGATCCTCCCAAGCCTCTGTTGAGCTAAATATTTCTGTGCTGTCAGCAATTTTCACCACCTGTCTGTTCAGCCTGCTCTACAGAAAATTCCTAACACCTGGCACCCAGCACTTGTTTGGGGATGGAGCAAATGAACCACGGCATTTCTTTAGGGGCTGCTCAGAGCTGGCAGCAGGTAGAGGCAATGACTTTTCCTGGTGAGCAGGAACATCAGCCAGCTTTAGAGTCAGATGCACAGGGAAAGGTTCTCCTTGGGGTCCAAAAAAACCTGGCACTGAAAAGCTGGTTGGTTCTTTTCCCAGTGATGTGTGTACAGAACAGCAAATACTCAGATAAAACAAACAAGCATGACTTGGAAATAGCCAGTGCTTTTGCCTCAAATCAACCCCATCTTATAACAGCAGTTTTACTGAACTCTGTGGAGCTGAGGAGTGAAGCTTGCAGGTTGCAAAAGCTGGAGCTGAAGGCACCAAGAAGGTAGCACACCAGGATGCACAGCAGCAAGCTGCTGCTGTGTAGCATCTTTGGAAAGAGGATATTTTATTCAGGAGTTGTCCTGTAACTTCGCTACCTCAGTGTGTGGGTGTCAAGTCTACTGAGAAGATGGAAGAGCAAGCAGTCAGACACAGAGCAATGGGAATGCTGTGTTGACTGATCAGAAACCTTGCCTGGAAAGGGAAGCTAGTTTTAAGTGAATGCAGCAAGGAAATATATAGGAAAAATTTGGATAAATTTGGAGGCTTTTTTCCCCTTTTGTTGGAGTGAGAGAAGGAGTCAGGGAAACATGAGCTGCAGGCAAGAACATCAGAAGGCTTTGTAAAGTTTTTTGTGAGCACTGCAACTTGTGCCTTTAACCTAGATATATTGAACTGAAAGGAATGCAGGTACTAGCATGAAGATAGGAGACTGGATAAGTGTAAGAGTCTTTGAGTTGCTCTTTCACGACATAGAGGATTTTTATCTCACAAGGGAGAGGTTCAAGAAACAGATCCAAACCTAGGGACACAATAGTAATGGTGGAAGACTTAGCAATAGCTGAGGGATGACTGTGAAGTCAGCTGCAACTGGAGAGCTGCTGGCTATCTTGGACTCATTAACTGTTTACACACAGATCCTTCACATTTTCTAAAACAATAAATGAACAGCAGTTGGTATTGAATATCCATATTCAGTTTCAAGAGTGATATAAATTGCTGACTAAATGGTCATTTCAGTATCCTGGCTCATTTTGTGAGTCTCAGAAAGCAGAGTAGTATGGATGAGATACAGGAATAGTTTCTAAAGGTGAGCAAATGTTGGACTTTTTAATTACAGTCAGCCTCTGAATTCATGAGTATGCTTTGTTCTTTGGACTTTCTTTTTTTAATGTGCTATTTATCATTACAGTGAAGATCTAAAGCTTAATTTCACTATGTGAGTATAGGGAAAATTATAAATTGAGACTTATTTTAGCTAGATATTAACCTTTTCTTATGTAAGCCAAAAGTGAAAACTCATAAAGGAAGAAATATTTTGTTTCTTCTGTAACATGTCAATAACAGCTTGTCTTTGGGAATTTAAGCCTTTCCAAATTCAATTTTATCACTTACGTGTTTATGTTACCTGTTTTAATTAAGAATTGGCAGGCATAAAAGAAAAAAAATCTATTTTATGTACTGATATGATCTTAATTGAGAATGCCTGGGTCTCATTGTCATTGATCACTTATTTTTGTGAGTTATATCAAGGTGCACATGAGTAATATGTAATACTGCCCCATGGCAATATCTAGCAGAAGGAGCTGAGAGAGCCCAGGTGTTTTAACAAAGTGGTTTGAAAAAGCTCCATAAATTGTATGTGATTTTGGAATCATTGGAGGACACAGCGGCCAGCCTTCCACCTGGACTCCTTGAGTCACCTGTAGGATAAGCTTTCCTGCCTAAGATGTTGCAGCATATTAATCATCTTTGCCATGTTTGAACAATTCTTTGTGGTGGAGCTCCAAAACAAAGGTGCAGTGTTTTTATGCAGATCCCATAGAAACATTGCCCCATAAAAAGTATTCTTCTCTACCTTGTTTCCTTCAGACTTGCAGAAAGACTTTGATGGGCAGGGGTCTAGAGGAAATGGGGAATAAGAGGCCTTAGAATGCTTTAGAACATCTATTTCCTTATGTATTGTCCCTCTAGTTACAGAGGGAAAAGTACAGATGCTTACCTAAATAATGGTTTGGTTTTTAGCTCAAATGCAGTTTCTGAGTAAAGTCTTTCAAAGTGTGCAGTTGTGATAGATCACACAGAAGCTGGGGGATGTTAAAATAGACAGAAGTGGGGGTTTATCTATTTTTGCTGTGCAGGAGGGAAAACGTGGGTACCAGCAAAGCATGAAAAAAAATGCAGTTGTGTCAGTGAAATAGTTTCATAATAAATGCATGATTTGAAATGTTCATTTCAATTTTCATGTATGCTATAAGCAAACTATTAAGTCTCAAGGTTATTTAAGAAAAAAAAAAAATGCAATGTACCGAAAAAGTTGAATCCAGTGAGATGTAAGATAAGATGCTCAGCAGACCTTTTCTTAGATCTTTATGGAAAGAAAAATAGGTCCCAAGGCTACATGTGATGCAACTTAGGAAGAAAATATCACGTGCAGTGTGAAGTGCTTATTAGTTACTGTTATTAAAAAATTGCCTGCTGTTGCCAGGCCTAACTTTAGCTTTTTGAAGGGCCTAACTTACATTTTTGAATCATGTTGTTCTTTCATCTCCCAGATCAAAGAGCCTTGGACCTGTTTAAGAATGTTGAGACAGTAATAGGCTCAGTTAAGGTGCCTGTTATACAGTACCTACCCATGTCATGACTTTGGGTGATATAGCCACATGGCTTTCTGAGGCTGAGAAATGTAATCTGGTCCCAATTGCTCCTGAAGAGCTATGTGCAAACTAAATGACCACAAAGGTGCTTCTGACTAGTGGCATCTGCATCCCATATCAGGGTAAGACAGTGGCACATATCAATGCTGATTTTCACCTTTGTTTGTCCAGAGAGGAAATGTGGAAACTATGGAAATCTGCTTAGCTCTGGATAATTAGGGTATAGCACAACATGCTCTCACTAAATTACTTGACTTGGAAGGGGCCATTAAGTTAAAACCATTAGGGATATTAGTGGGGTTTTTTTTGAATATTCCACAGGGGGTGGAATAGAATATGATGAATGTATCTTGTATGAAACATTGAGATTCTTGAGTTTCTGATCAAAGTGATTGAGGGATAAAATCATATTTCAGTATTATAAGAGTTGGAGATTTCAGGAGCTAACAATGTGGGTTTAGAGGGAGATATATATCCTAGAGGTTTGTATGAGGCATCTCATCCACCCTGCTGAATCAAAACCTCAGTTTCATCCAGTGTAAAGACCTCATCTGGTACAAACAAGTTCTTCCAGATATGGCGTTTGGGTATATTTTTCTGAAGATGTCAGGAGACAGCAAGCATGTATCTCTTTCCTCATTCAAGTAGCAACAGACACTTTTGTAAGATAAGATGGAAGGAACTCAGGAGTACTTCATGCATTTTTTATTCCATGAAAGAAGCAAGGCCTTTTATTACTCAGCATGATATCCTCTTTAGAAACAGTTCTTCAGCAAAGCTAATGCTGGGCATGCTCTGGTCAGTCTGTCTAACCTCATCTATGCTGTTGCTTAAACTCAGTGTCTGAGAAAGCCTTTGTGGATGGTCTTGAGTAACTTGTGGTCTTCTCACTTGCTGAAGTGTCTCTGCGGCATAGCTTGGGCAGTAAGTGTGTCTGAACCACCAGTGCCTGGGAGCTGATGGAAGTGCTGTGGGAAGGGCTGGACAAGCCCTCCTCCTGCTCAGTTTCAGCAGCACCACTGTGTAAGAAGCAGCTCCACTGTGTCACTGTGGCTTGTGCACATTTGCTGCTGCTGATTGTAGGGCAAAACTCACCTGGACTGCTGCTGGGGAATGGGAGTGCCCTTTGGCAGGCCATGAAGCAATAAAGAAACCAACAATTGGTGCTGCTGGTGAGGATGATTTTGGGAGCTTCAACTCGGTCTCTTGTGGTCCTGTGCTGTGTTCTCTGGCCCTACGAAACTTCTCACCAGCCTCAGCCATTTGAGAACTTGAATCCTTCAAGTTCTTTACCCAAACACCTTCACTACTAACAGGAGAGAGACCGGCCCACCTGAAAGGTGATTTCCTGCACCTTAGACAGCTAAGGACAGCAGCCTAAGGGGCTAGATGGAGGTGGACAGCTGACATCTAGGCAACTCTAGCTAACTGATCACCTCCTTTCCTTCTGAACCTTTGCTGCCATGCATAATTCAATCCTTTACAGGGAGGAAAAGGGTTTGTTGGAATTAGTGAAAGAACAAAAGAACAGAATAAAGGCTCCCAGTATTAATATATATATATATAAGTATTTCAATCTGCTACAAAACAGTTTGTACATCTTCGTAGGAAAATTTATATACTTTTTTTATATGAGATGAGGAAGAGTAATTTAGCAAATAATACACCTACCTTCCAGACAAACTCAAAGGCGATGTATGTTGGGGCAGCTGGCCTCAGTCCAGCAAAGCCATTAGACGTGGGTAACCCTTGACAAAGGAAAATCTGCTTAGCTCGTCCTCCTTATTCTTCTGAAGGCATTGATCTAGTGTGATCCATTTAGCCTGTTGTGCTGGAGTGTTTGAGGACCCACAAAGGAAAGGCCAGAACTTGGTCCAAGGTTATGTTTACCAGCCACCCCCTGCCTTCACCCAAAACCAACATAGCAGATTTTTTTTGCACCCCTGAACCCACAGAATTTTCCTTTTCTACAGTTTCTGTGTTTTGCATGCCAGGTCTCTCCCAGTCCCTTATCCTTCAACCTGGATGAAATTTGTACGGACTCAATATGTGTCAGCCAGGATTTGAGGCCAACCTAAACACAGCCAGAGCACAACCATTATTGATCACAGGCACAGAAGGGAAGGCTTAACCTTTGCAATGCTAAGAGTTTGTTCTCTCCACAGTTTTAGTTTTACTTTGGGGGCCAGGGGGAACTTGGATCACTAAATGAAACAGTAAAGGGCATGAAATAATGTGTAATTTATGAAGTAAATAGTTTAGATAAGGACACATCAGAATTTTTCAATAGCTTAGCCAGTTATAAATCTTTGTAACAGGAATACATCACTGTGTTCAGGGATTTTTGTTCCTGAATATCCTGGAATTACACAGTGCATTTTTATATACTTCTCTGTGTTTCTGGTGAACAGTTCTAGGTCCCCATGGGTCTTCTGAATTGAGCCAGTGGTGAAACTTTTCTCTATGATGTTGATTAGTGTAAATGTGTCAGGCTACACGATCTGTGAAGTAAAATCTGCATTGGGGCTTCAAAATTTTATTTGATGGTTGTGCCTTAAGGCCAAGCATAAGCAACTGATATTTTTCCCTATTTCAGTTCCTCTGCCTGAGTCTTGTTGTTTAAGCTAGAGACACAGTAAAATCTCTAAGCATCCAAACTGCCTTCTAGTTGGGTCATGTGCCATTCACATTCCCTGAAAAAATCCCTTCGCCCAGGATTTTTCTCCTGGGAAGCTGAGAGACCTCAAAGAAAAGGAAAACAATTCTTATCTCATTTGCTTCTCCTGTGTTGTGCTTGTCTGGAATGTGTTTGGAGATTGTTTACCCACATGTGATTGCCTCATTGGACTCTGGTGTGAGTTGTTTTGACTCATTGGTCAATTGGGGCCAAGCTGTGTTGGGACTCTGGAAAGAGTTACAAGTTTTCATTATTATTATCTTTTTAGCATTCAGTAAGTATTCTTTCTGTATTCTTTAGTATAATATAGTGTAGTATTCTTTAATATAATATAGTATAATAAAGTAATAAATTAGCCTTCTGAGATAATGGAGTCAGATTCATCATTCCTGTATTTGTCAGGGCATTCCCTTGTTTACAATAGTGTCAAATAGTAGCTATTCATCAATGAGATACTTTGCTATGTAAGATTTCAGATAAATGTAGGTATGCTGAAAGGAAAATACAAAAATTTATTGTGTTACTATTGCGGCTGATATATTCATCTACCTGTTATCTATGAATATGCCTAGTCATACCTTATGCATGTTTCTGCATTTGCTTCGTGCAGTGGGATTTTCCTTACTGCCTCAGGAAGAAGCTGTGACCTCTGTGAAAGACTGCTGGTGTGATGGCCACAGCTCCAGCATCCAAGCCTCATAGAGAAGCACACTTCTAGTACATGTACTCAGTATCAACATCTATACATATTGGGTACAGCTGTCGGTTCCATAGCTTCCAAAATTGTAATTTCCAGGCTAGCACAATGCTGCAAGTTGTCTGATGCCAAGAGCAAAGGCCAAGTCTTCAGTGTAATGTGAAATGTTTTGTCTGTTCTGAAGAGATTTGCACAGTGCTGTGTCTGTGCTTGCTGGTGAGGTGCCTGTGAGTAGCATCAGTGTAATGCAGATGTGCCTTACCTTTCCTATTCCCTATTTCATGCAGATGCTCCAAGCTCAAAGCAGTGTCATCTGCCCCTTCCATGAGCAGAGGACCCTGGCAGATATGTTCCTTCCCACGTAAAGGTCAAAGGCTGCTACCACCATGAATGCTAAGAATGGCTCAGCTGAAGCCATCTTTAAGCCAGACAGAAAAATACACCTCTCAAAGTGGAAAGAGCTCTTCAACATGATCCAGATTGCCTCAGCATATTCCCTTCGGACTATTTGTGCAGTAGGATACTCTTCACTGTGAATAGGAATGACAAAATCTGGCCCAGAGTTAGTTCCCTAAGGATGTAAATATAGAAACTGCCACAGAAACACGTGCAGGGGCACAGAAATCTTTTTTTCTACCCATGATCTCTGCTAGTGAGGTCTCTCAGAGAGTCACTGCAGCAGTTCAAAGCTTCACTAGCACTGGAGGTTGGCAGGGGAAACATTGCTGATCCAGCTCAGAGAAGCAGGCAATTTGCTTCTGTAAAATTACACTTAGTAAAGCTTTTGGGATTTCATGTAGGCATATCTGAATCACGTGTATATCAAGTGCTCTCAGTCATGAGTGGAAGAGGGGTCATGTGAGGATGAGAAGCTCTTCAGACAGAGAGAGTAACCTTTGATGAAATGCTCAGGCCACAGACAGGGAAGCTGTCTGCAGCTTGTGCAGTAATCTGGAAGTACTGATGGACAGTTTTGTCGTCGTTCATAGAAATTTTCAAAACACTGAAACCCAGGGCACACACATCTGCAGTACCCCATGGAGGCTGTACACCTGATCCCTGGTGTGGTGGGAGGATCCAGGCTTTTGTGCAAGGGGCATTTCTTTGGCAGGATGGTTTTTTTCTTCCCCAGCTCTGATGATTCTCAAGGAATTCACTTCACTGACTGAAGCTTCTCTCTATGCACTGTTAAGCGGGCAGGGGAAATCAGGCTAAGGTTTTCTCTGTGTGGAGAATTGGATACCCTTGGCATAATGCTTGAGACCACTGAGTCAGCCTAAACCAGGAGCTCTCAGCCCCACGGCATGAATTAGCAGTGGTAATCTTTGCAAGTGGAGCTGTAAGTAACAAAACTGCTGGTCAGATATGGGCACACAGTGCCGCTCTGAGCAGTATGAGTGTGTTTCTCTAAAGTTTCATTGTGATACACTCATTTCACTCATTTGCCAGGCATTGTTTGACCTTTCATTTGTGCACTGTATGTATGCAGTGCATGGAGGCTCCATCTCGGGCAACAAAATTTACTTCTTTCTTTAGAAAAGCCTTTAGTGCTGGAAGAGATAGGGAATTTTGTTTTTGTTGTTGTTAACCTCACATAACTCTTCAGTTCTTTCTCCCCTCTTTTTTTTACTTTTTTTTTCTTTTTCTTTTTGCTTTTCAATGCCAGTTACAGATCCCAGATGTCAAATAGCAGCAGCAGCTGGCTGCGTGACAGATCCCTTAGGCTGCAGCTGGGTGAACACTACTGGACTTATTCTAGCTGTGTCATATAGATGGTATGCAGATGATTTCTCTGAGCTGTCATGCTTTTCAAATGCCTCTAGCTTCTTTTTTTCCCCCTTATTTTATTCTGCTAATACACAGAGCCTGCAAAATTCAGCCTTGGAGAAATCTTGCATGTATTGTGTACGAGGTCTGTGGATCCAAAGGATGGCCTATCTGTGCATTATTCCTCTTACATAACTAAATTATTCAACTAATAAATATGCAATATTCCTAATACTCTATTAGATTAAGGTTGACTATGTCCTTCAATACTCTGCATTTATGACAATAACATTCTTGTAGAAGATGAGAGGAGAAACATTAATTCAGGAAGTCTGATGTCTCTTAAAAATATGTACTGTCAAGTGTCCATACTGGTTGAATAGTACTTTTGGTCCTTTTTTCTTCATTAAGTCCATGTGAGTATATTGATTTAATGTTAATGACAGATGAGAGAAGCAGGAGCAAATTTTCAGTAGAAGTATACATACACAATATGCTGTATTATCTACAAAGAAGAGTTCCCTCACTATATATTTTTAAGATCATCTATGCTGGTGATTTTTCTTTAGTAGTTTTGCTGTACATTAATTTTAACTAAATCCTTTTGTAATGTGATGTAACTCTGCCTAACATTAATGCAATCATGACAAATGTACAGTTTTCCTTTAAACTACAGTGTATGTTTTGTGAAAGTAGTATAGTTTGAAAGAAAAGCACAATTCTGATTTAGTATCCTTACTCTGAGTCAATAATACTTAGAGAGCTGAATTAATTCCTCTCAGTTTATTGGAACATGTGCTTAAAACTTCAAGGTAATGTTTCAAATATAATTTTCCAATAATTTCCCTCTCCGGTGCTGTCAAGGATATTAATAAACTCAAAACAGTTTGTTCTAGAAACATCATCGACTAAGCCATCGTTTTTTTCCTTTTGGGTAAAATCCAGAAAATAGATTTCATCAAGTGGGGCAAATGCACTTTCTCTAAATTATCTAATCACTTCTGTGTTTTTTCCTCTAAACATTACCTGCAGCTAAAATGAAGGTGGTTGTTATAGATACAGAGAACCCTTCCATTGCTCTTTTCAGAAATTATTGATTTTCCTTGCAGACACAATGCAGAACCCAGCTCAGAGCTCTAGGAAAATGCAGATATGGCATGCAAAAGTAGCTGTGAGCCAATAGAATTTTCAGCACCAATGGAGGTGATTCAACTGTCATTTATAGTAAATCTAAAGACAGTGTATGTGTTTCTTCTTTATAGTCACTGATTTATATCTTGTGCATTACTTTTGAGTGGAGCATCATACAGCCTACATCTATATGGCTTCTCAGAGCTCCTTCTGCATAAATCTAGCTCATCTTGATGCTTCCTAGTCAGAACTTTCATCTTCCTAGAGACCCCTCATATTTACAGCTCTCCAAAGGACATTGCAAGCAGGGTGTCAATATATATAATTCTCATTGAAGTTATTAATGCTTTTCCCCGTAGCTCAAAGATACTTTTATTCTCCCTTCCTAAAGGAAATTCTATGTATTGGTCAGTGTTGAAGTCTCCTTTTGATGAAACTATGCACAGTCGACCTGTCCTGGGACACCCTAATGGGAGATTAGTCTGAGTGCATTCTTGTTTTCTGTCCTTGCTAGTCCAGAATAGAATCCTTCTGTTTTTCCTCTGGTCTCTTTTTCCCCAGCAGTACTCCTCCAGTTGCAATTCTGAAGCAGACACTCAATGCAATTGTTCATCTCCTTTAATCTTCTGTTGTTGTCAGTAAACTTCCTGCTGGTCCTTTGTTGTGCTTCCAGTTGGTCAGATTGCTCATTCTCAGCCTCACAGACTGACTGACATGATAGAGTGGCAAAGTATCCTGACTTCTCTGAAACAAACTATTGTAAACCTGCAGAAACATTATCTGCTAAGTGTTTTTCTATGTTCTGTTTCATGTTTTTCAGCAGGAGGCTTTATTGCAGAAGCTCTTTCAAATGATCTCTTTTTTCTGCCTTTTTTATTTTTTTTGTATCAGATTGTTTCTGATTTGGCTACATTCAGTTATGTCTAAAAATTTTACAAGTATTGTAGAAGCTTCATACAACACCTAAGGGAGTAAGAAGTATTCTGCATAGAAATAGGGTAATATAGAACTTTCTTGTCGGAGGAAGGAGACCCAGACACCAGTTGGTTCATCCAAGTCCAATTTATTGATCGAATACGGCGGGTTAAATACAGTTCTTAATAAGCTTCATACATATTGCAAAAGTTGAGCTCAGGATTGGTTAGTTACATATCAGCAACTACACCTACTTCTACATTCTTGTGCTTATTCTTCTGTTACATTCTGCAGATATTCAGGACTAATCTCACCTCCCTTTCCTCATGTTGCAGCAAGGCCATCCGGCATTCTTGCCTGTCAGCAGTCACTGAATCAGAGACTGCTGACCTCCCTCTTTCAGCTTAACCAGCGGCATTAAGTCAGTATGGCCTTTCTCAGCTAACCAACTCTTAATAAAATCCTCCACACTTTCTCTTGGTGTTCTTTTCCCCCTGTTGTTTTTTTCCCCCTGCTCAAGATATCAATAATTTCTTCTCCAAGTCTTATGCCTTATCTTGCCTCAAGCTAGTCTAAATTGCTGACCATCACCATGATAGTCTTTTTTCCAAGTTACTGGTCATATATGCCTCTATTTTCACCTTTTGTGATGTACATTCTTCTGATAATTCCCTCCAGTCATCTGTTCTTCCATCTGCCTGCTTGATCTCCTGCTCCTATAAGCCCCAGTTTCTTACATCATGGTGTGTTACCTGGCCTTAGTCTGGGTCAATATGCACAGCTTCCCCTAGGACTTCAACGGTCTTGATCATTATCCTCCCTTTTTTTCAGTTTGTTCCTCTAAAGCCTCCCACTGATGTAAATGTATCTGACTTCAGCACAAAGAATATCAGGCTCCACATGCATCACTGCAGGACTGCTGGAACAGTTTGAGATTTGCTTTGTAAATACTTGTGATCAAGCAGGCTACTTCTTAGCTTATTCATGGATGCTCAGTACAAAGAGGGTAGATCACCTGATGTCACTGAAAATTTATAAAAGAACGAAAATTTATAATGCAGAGCTTTTCAGTTAGGGCTTTTGTTTGTTGTTTTTTTATTTTTTTTCCCACCATAAAGCATAATTGTAACACCATAAATTTTCAGTGAGAGCTTGAATTTTATGTCATGAAAGCAATTCTAGTAAGCCAGATATGTGGGATTTGCAATTCAGACATCATACATTAACTGTAGCATATTGAAATAATTATTCTGAAAGAACCCACTACAGATAGAATTGTACAGGAGATCCCACCTTGGAAATACCTAAGACAGACTGTGATATTGCAGCTTTCATGTTTTCACAGGAGGGAAGGTGATGTTTTGCATGAAACATCTGGAAACAGATGGATTCCTCTGGCCTGTGAACATGTATTTCTTTAATGGTCCTGCTATTGCACAGAACCATAAATGCAATTGCATAGACTTTTCTGTCTGAAGAAGAAATGTAAGTCAGGATAGGAAAAAAAAATCCAGCTAAAAGAAACATGTCACGATGGCACTGAGCTTATCCATGTATACTTCTGTCGGTGAGGAAAAAGCTTCTTTTCTGTTCAAATCTCAAAGTTGGAGGTCTAGAGGAAAAGGTGTATCAAGGAAAAACAGAGCTCTTCTTGTCAATTGTTAACAGCTGTGCTTAAATGCTGTATTGAAATGCTTGAATTGTCAGTTTTGTGGTGCCATGGTGTGACATGTCTCTGTTTCAATAAAACAGGAGGAACCTGGGTTTGTGCCTTAGCTAATACATGGCATCTCTGCAGTTTGTTGCAGAATTCAATCCTTGTGTATAAAAAAGTTCACTTTTCAGGCCCTATGCATGTATTATATGTAGTAGATAATGAGGAAATACTGCTCTAACCGTAAAACTTTGAGTATCTGCAGCTCATGAGAGTGTCTTCCAACTGATGAGGGGAGAAGAAACCAAAAGAAAGTACTAAAATATTTATTTTCATGACAGAACCCGATATTCATGTGGCATATACCACATTATTTATTCAATGTATATTTTGGTTGCCTAGTGGGGTTTGGGACTCTTGTGAGTAATAGTACTTGGGCAGCAACTGAGTGTTCCATCATAATTCTTCATTACTATAAAGCCACAGAACAAGGAAAAGCCAGGAATTAATTTGAATAAAAGATAGAGAAAGGCATGTGCTCTGAGCTGCATTCTGTGAGGGAGTATTAATGTTGTAGAAGAATGCTAATTTAATCTGCTCTGTAATGTTGGTGGCTTTCCAATGCCATTCAATACCACTTATATTAGCATTTTATCGATTTGAATTCTCTTCATAAGCAACCATGTATTTTCAGGTTGTTTGGTCAGGGAGGCTATGCAACCAGAGAGAGAATAGAAATGACTGCAAGATGTACTGTGCAAAGTAAATGATGATGTCAGATAGACAGTTTTAAAAATATGATAAACAGGAAAACCTCCAAGAAGCAAACTGGATTTTCTATTTGAAATTCTGAATTAATTCTGCATGAAGTCACAGTGTTGTATAGTAATTATTTTCATTTTCCTACATTTTCCTTTTAAAATTTTTATTAAATTATTAATCTAGTTACCAACTCTGTATTTAATAATTTTCATAGAGATCAAAATCCCTTGGAATATGAAGCACTCCTTAGCATGTATTTTGTAATTAGATGTAAAAATTTACATAATGAACTAAGCAGTCAATTTCTGAATGTGATTTGTGTCTGTGTATATGAACCACAGACCCATGCCCAGTGCCTCTGATAAGAGATTCTCAGCTAATCAATTCCTGTTCTGGAGCTTTTGAGCCTTCCAGTCCTTTCATTCTAGTCACTCATCTGGACAAATTCACCATGGCTAAGGAGTTGTAAGGAGTTGCTAAGTGCTACAAATAAAAATAATAGCCTTTTTTCACACTTCTATTGCCTGTGCTGTCCATACTTACAACTGGTGGGGCAAAATACAAGGAAAATCAGACCAACTATGTCTTCTCAAAGATGTAATTTGTAATACTCTGGCTACCTTCCTACCCAAGTATGGTATAATCTAAGGAGAGTAGAGTTTCTTGGTTTGGAGCTGTTGCCTCCAAATGTGTGTGTCTGAGTACCTTTTGGAAAGAATGTTTGTAGTGTGGCATTCATCGCTCACAGCCCTAGCGTGGCAATGGCTGCCTCACAGACAGATTAGAGCCATTACAGTGGTGTCCCAGAATGGACATGTCAGTGGAAAAAGCTTGTAGCACCTGAGGTGTCACAGTCCAAGGATGACACAGTTGTTGACCAACTTATATTGGCAATTTCTTCAAGTTTTACTAGGGTTGGGATAAAATATGTGAAAGGGAGAGTTTTCGTTACAGGAAATGATGCTGGTAGTTTCCACTGACTAAGAATATTACTCTAAATATTTCTTTAGAGCCAGTTTTTGTTTACACCTTACAAGTTTCTGAAGTACTTGGGGATTTTGTAGAAGAGGAAGTGTAAAAAGCTGTCCTGTAATTTGAAAAGCCAGCTGAATAAGAAGCCGCTTTAGCTATGACTCCTGCTGTCCTGCAAAGGGTGATGTGCCCAGTCAGGAGTCATCAGCTAACCAAAACAGCTCTGCTAGGCAGCAAAGTAGGACAACAAACAATGGACAAAGGAGTGAAAAGTCCACAGCAAACTCATTTCATAATGGATTTGCTTCTCTGAGCACTGAGACATCCTGAAACTGGGGCTATGCCCTGCCCTGCCTGGATAGGACAACCAAGGCCTTATTTCTCTCATTTAGATGTGAGTGCTGAAGCAGCCTCCTAACATTTTGCATGGCTGGAAGGCAGGTGGAAGTAGTGGACCCCATGATGTTATTGGGAAAAATTTGGAATAAAATCAGGAAAATTGGGAATGAAAATGGGAATGAAAATGGGAATAAAATCGGGAAAATTGGGAAGGAGAATGGGAATGAAATTGGGAAAAATTGGGAATGAAAATGGGAATGAAAATGGGGAAAATTGGGAATAAAAACACTGAGACAAATAAGCAATGAAAATGGGAATAAAAATGGGAATAAAATTGGGAAAAATGGGAATGAAAATAAAAGGGGAAACAGCTCCCAGGGCTGGCAGGAAAGGGGCTGGGAATGGGGAAAAATGGGAATAAAATGGGAATAAAAACTGGGAAATTGGGGAAAAGGGGAGTGAAAACTGTGGGGGAAAATTGGGAATAAAAATGGGAATATTAGGGAAACAAATGGGAATGAAATTGGGAAAATCTAGGATGCAAATCGGAAATAAAATTGGGAAAATTGGAATGAAAATCAGAACAAACATGGGAAAATGGGGAAAAACAGGAATGAAAACACTGGGAAAAATAGGGAATGAAAATGGAAATGAGAATGGGAAAATTGGGAATGAAAATGGGAATAAAATTGGGAAAATTTGGAATCAAAATGGGAAAATTGGGAAAAATGGGAATGAAAACAGTGGGAAACACCTCCCAGGGCTGTGAGGAAACGGCCTGGGAATAAAATGGGAATAAAAATGGGAAAAAGATGGGATAAAACAGGAAAAATGGGGATGGAAATACAGGGGAAAATGGGAATAAAAATGGGATAAAACAGGAAAAATGGGGATGGAAATACAGGGGGAAATAGGGAATAAAAATGGGAGTGAAATCGGGAACATTGGGAATAAAAACGGGAATGAAATTGGGAAAATGGGAATGAAAACAGGAAACACCTCTCAGGGCTGGCAGGAAACAGCCTGGAAATGGGGGAAAATGGGATAAAAATGGGATAAAACAGGAAAAATGGGGATGGAAATACAGGGGAAAATTGGGAATAAAAATGGGATAAAACAGGAAAATGGGGATGGAAATACAGGGGAAAATTTGGAATAAAAATGGGAGTGAAATCGGGAAAATTGGGAATAAGAACGGGAAAAAAATCGGGAAAATTTGGAATAAAATTTGGAAAAAGGGGGATGAAAACAGCAGGAAAAATAAGGAATAGAAATGGGAATAGAAAAGGGCAAATTGAGAATGAAATCAGGAATGAAATCAGGAAAATTGGGAATAAAAATGAGAATGAAATTGGGAAAATTTGGAATGAAAAGGGGAATGAAAAGGGAAATAAAATGGGGAAAAATGGGAATGAAAACTGCCGGGGAAATAACGGGAATGAAAACTGCCGGGGAAATAACGGGAATGAAAATGAGAATAAAACTGGGAAAATTGGGAAAAACCAGGAATTAAAACCACCTGGAAATGGGAACAAAAATGAGATAAAAATGGGAAAAAAGGGAATGAAAACTGCCTGGGCAAATGGGAATAAAAATGAGAATAAAATTGGGGAAAAAATGGGAATGAAAACAGTGGGAAACACCTCCCAGGGCTGGGAAGAAATTGCCTGGGAATGGGGGAAAATGGGAGGAAAATCAGAATAAAAACGGGGAACTTGGGGAAAATGGGAGTGAAAACTGTGGGGGGAATCAAAGGGATTTGGGATCCCAAATTCAGGAATCCAGGGGGGTTTGGGATTCAAAGGGGTTTGGGATCCCTGAAATTGTGATCCCTGAATTTGGGTTCCGGGGGGATTTGGGATTCAAGGGGGTTTGGGATTCAAAGGGGTTTGGGATCCCTGAATTTGGGATTCAGGGGGATTTGGGATCCCTGAATTTGGGATCCAGGGGGATTTGGGATCCCTGAATTTGGGATTCAGGGGGATTTGGGATCCCTGAATTTGGGATTCAATGGGATTTGGGATCCCTGAATTTGGGATTCAGGGGGATTTGGGATCCCTGAATTTGGGATCCAGGGGGATTTGGGATCCCTGAATTTGGAATCTGGGGAGATTTGGGATCCCTGAATTTGGGATCCAGGGGGATTTGGGATCCCTGAATTTGGGATTCAATGGGATTTGGGATCCCTGAATTTGGGATCCAGGGGGATTTGGGGTCACTGAATTTGGGATTCAGGGGGATTTGGGATCCCTGAATTTGGAATCTGGGGAGATTTGGGATCCCTGAATTTGGGATCCAGGGGGATTTGGGATCCCTGAATTTGGGATTCAATGGGATTTGGGATCCCTGAATTTGGGATCCAGGGGGATTTGGGGTCCCTGAATTTGGGATTCAATGGGATTTGGGATCCCTGAATTTGGGATCCAGGGGGATTTGGGATCCCTGAATTTGGGATTCAGGGGGATTTGGGATCCCTGAATTTGGGATCCAGGGGGATTTGGGGTCCCTGAATTTGGGATTCAGGGGGATTTGGGATCCCTGAATTTGGGATTCAAAGGGGTTTGGGGTCCCTGAATTTGGGATTCAAAGGGATTTGGGATCCCTGAATTTGGGATCCAGGGGGATTTGGGATCCCTGAATTTGGGATCCAGGGGGATTTGGGATCCCTGAATTTGGGATTCAGGGGGATTTGGGATCCCTGAATTTGGGATCCAGGGGGATTTGGGGTCACTGAATTTGGGACCCAGGGGGATTTGGGATCCCTGAATTTGGGATCCAGGGGGATTTGGGATCCCTGAATTTGGGATCCAGGGGGATTTGGGATCCCTGAATTTGGGATCCAGGGGGATTTGGGGTCACTGAATTTGGGATTCAGGGGGATTTGGGATCCCTGAATTTGGAATCTGGGGAAATTTGGGATCCCTGAATTTGGAATCTGGGGAAATTTGGGATCCCTGAATTTGGGATCCAGGGGGATTTGGGATCCCTGAATTTGGGATTCAATGGGATTTGGGATCCCTGAATTTGGGATCCAGGGGGATTTGGGGTCACTGAATTTGGGATTCAGGGGGATTTGGGATCCCTGAATTTGGAATCTGGGGAGATTTGGGATCCCTGAATTTGGGATCCAGGGGGATTTGGGATCCCTGAATTTGGGATTCAATGGGATTTGGGATCCCTGAATTTGGGATCCAGGGGGATTTGGGGTCCCTGAATTTGGGATTCAATGGGATTTGGGATCCCTGATTTGGGGATTCAAAGGGATTTGGGATCCCTGAATTTGGAATCTAGGGAGATTTGGGATCCCTGAATTTGGGATTCAGGGGGATTTGGGATTCAAAGGGATTTGGGATCCAGGGGGATTTGGGATCCCTGAATTTGGGATCCCTGAATTTGGCATCCAGGGGGATTTGGGATCCAGAGAGATTTGGGGTCCCTGAATTTGGAATCCGGGGAAATTTGGGATCCAGGGGGATTTGGGATCCATGGGGATTTTGGATCCAGAAGGATTTGAGTTCAAGGGGGATTTGGGGTCATTCCCAAACGGGGTTGGATGAGCAGAATTTTGGGATAATTACAGAAATTTTGTCTCCCACCCCAAAATTCCCAGAATTTTGAACCAACCTCCAAATTGAGGGCCGTTTTCCCTCCTGGGATCTCAGGATGGTCCCAAAAATGGGGGGAAAATGGGAATTTTGTGGGGTTTTTGGGACTATCCCAAAAACCAAAGCTGGTTGGAGCACCTGGGATTAAAAACTTGGATTTGATCTGGGTTTGGGATTTGTTCCAGGTTTGGGATTTGCTCTGGATTTGGGATTTGTTCCAGGTTTGGGATTTGTTCCAGGTTTGGGATTTGGAAATTTTTCCGGGTTTGGGATTTATTCCAGGTTTGGGATTTGGGATTTGTTTGGGATTTGTGGTTTGCTCTGGATTTGGGATTTGCTCTGGATTTGGGATTTGTTCCAAGTTTGGGATTTGTTCCAGGTTTGGGATTTGTTCTGGATTTGGGATTTGTTCTGTGTTTGGGATTTGTTCTGGATTTGGGGTTTGCTCTGGATTTGGGATTTGCTCCCGGTTTGGGTTTTCTGATTTCCTCAGAATTTCCTCAGTGGAGTGGAGGGTGGAGGACAGGTGACATTTGGTGACTTTTGGTGACATTTGGTGACTTTTGGTGCCCCAAACCTGCCCCATTTCCTCATTGTGTGCCCATTTTCCCTCAGTGAGGAGCACAGGTGACATTTGGTGACATTTGTTGAGTTTTGATGACATTTGGTCACTTTTGTTGCCCCAAACCCTCCCCTTTCCTCATTTTGTGCCCGTTTTCCATCCATGAGGAGGACAGGTGACATTTGTTGAGATTTGGTGACATTTGGTGACTTTTGGTGCCCCAAACCTGCCCCATTTCCTCATTTTGTGCCCATTTTCCCTCAGTGAGGAGGACAGGTGACATTTGGTCATTTTTGGTGACATTTGGTGAATTTTGGTGCCATTTGGTCAATTTTGGTCACTTTTGGTGCCCCAAACTCTCCCTCTTTCCTCATTTTCTGCCCATTTTCCCTCAGTGGAGTGCAGGGGGGAGCAGATTTGACATTTGGTCACTTTTGGTCACTTTTGGTGCCTCAAACCCTTTTCCTTTCCTCATTTTGTGCCCATTTTCTCTCAGTGAGGTGGCAATGAGGAGCACAGGTGACATTTGGTCACTTTTGGTGCCATTTGATCAATTTTGGTCACTTTTGATGCCCCAACCCCTTTTCCTTTCCTCATTTTGTGCCCATTTTCCCTCACTGGAATGTAGTGGAGGATTGATGACATTTCGTGAGTTTTGGTGCCCCCAAACCAAAACTCATTTTCCTTTGCTCATTTTGTGCCCATTTTCCCTCAGTGGAGTGGAGCACAGGTGACATTTGGTGACTTTTGGTGACACTTGCTGAATTTTGGTGACATTTGGTCACTTTTAGTGCCCCAAACTCTCCCCTCTTCCTCATTCTGTGCCCGTTTTCCCCCACTGGGGTAGCAATGAGGAGGACAGGTGACATTTGGTCACTTTTGGTGAATTCTGGTGCCCCAAAGCTGCCTCATTTCCTCATTTTCTACCCATTTTCCCTCAGTGGAATGGAGGGAGGAGGACAGGAGACATTTTGTGAGATTTGGTGACCCCAAAAGTTCCCCATTCCCTCAATTTGTGCCCATTTTCCCTCAGGGAGGAGAACAGGTGACATTTGGTCAGTTTTGGTGACATTGGGTCACTTTTGGTCACTTTTGTTGCCCTAAACCCTTTCCCTCTGCTCATTTTGTGCCCGTTTTCCCTCAGTGAGGAGCACAGGTGACATTTGGCGAGGTTTGGTACCATTTGTTGACTTTTGATGCCCCAAACTCTCCCTCCTTCCTCATTTCGTGCCCGTTTTCCCTCAGTGGAGTGCAGGGGGAAGCAGATTTGACATTTGGTCACTTTTGGTCAGTTTTGGTGCCCCAAACTCTCCCTCTTTCCTCATTTTGTGCCCGTTTTCCCTCAGTTGAGTGCACGGGGGAGGACAGGTGACATTTGTTGACTTTTGGTGACTTTTGGTCACTGTTGTTGCCCCAATCCTTTTCCTCTCCTCACTCTCTGCCGTGTTCCCGCAGGTTGTGCGGGCGGTCCCCGCCGTGCCGCCGCCGCCGCGCGTTGGCGCGTGCCCGGCGCGGGATGGAGCCGAGCGCGCCGCCCTTCCCCGGGACGGGGGCCGAGCCCTCCCGGCGCCCCCCGAGCCCGGGTTCCCCCTGCCGGACCCCAAAGCCGGCGCCCACCCGGATCAGGGCGCCTTCCGCGGCACCACCGAGGAGCAGCCGGCCCCCGCGGGGCCCCAGCGCAGCGAGGAGCCCTCGGAGCTCTTCTCCTCCTCATCCCCATCCTCCTCATCCTCATCCTCATCCTCATCCTCATCCTCGCTGGCCCGGCACCAGCCCGGCGTGGCCCTGGAAGCGCACGACGAGGCCGGTGAGTGCCGCCGTTCGGGGGTGGGGGTTTGGGGGTGGCGCCGGCACCGGGGGGGTTTGGGGGGGTTGGTGCTCTTGGGGGTGGGGGTGGTTGGGTTGGTGATGTTGGTTCTCTTGGTGTTGGTTGTGTTGGGGTGGTGGTGGTTGGGTTGGTGATGTTGGTTCTCTTGGTGTTGGTTGTGTTGGTGGTGATGTTGTTTGTCTTGGTGTTGATTCTCTTGGTAATGATCATGCCTCTCTTGCTGGTGATGTTGGTTGTGTTGGAGATGTTGGTTGTGTTGGGGTGATATTGATTGTGTTGGTGGTGGTGTTGGTTGTGTTGGTGGTGATGGCTGTGTTGGTGCTAATGTTGGTTCTCTTGGTGATGGTTCTCTTGGTGATGATGATGATGTTGGCTGTGTTGGAGATGGTGTTGGTTGTGTTGATGGTGTTGGTTGTGTTGATGTTGGTTGTCTTGGTGATGATGTTGATTGTGTTGGTGATGAATGTTGGTTGTCTTGGTGTTGGTTCTCTTGGGGATGACGTTGACTCTGTCTTGGTGTTGGTTGTGTTGATGGTGTTGGTTGTCTTGGTGTTGGTTCTCTCGGGGATGATCTTGGCTCTCTTGGTAGTGGTGTTGGTTGTGATGGTGGTGGTGTTGGTTGTGTTGGTGATGTTGGTTGTGTTGGTGGTGTTGGTTGTGTTGGTGGTGTTGGTTGTGTTCGAGATGGTGTTGATTGTGTTGGTGATGTTGGTTGTGTTGGTGATGTTGGTTCTCTTGGTGATGGTTGTGTTGGGATGATGGTGGTTCTCTTGGTGATGTTGATTGAGTTGGTGGTGTTGGTTGTGTTGGAGGTGATGTTGGTTTTCTCTTGGTGTTGGTTCTTCTGGCATTGGCTCTCTTGGTGATGGTGTTGGCTCTCTTGGTGATGGCGTTGGCTCTCTTGGTGATGGTGTTGGTTTTCTTGGCGTTGGTTGCCTGTTGGAGAGTTTTTCAAGAATGGCTTAAAGAAAAAGGCCATGAGACATACAATTGAGAGAAAAGTAAGAGGTAAAAGTAAAAGCAGTTTCTAACAGCTCTCAGCCTTCTGATTAGTGTAAACAATTAGACTCTCTCAGGCATCATTCTATAAACAATAAAGTTCTCAGCTTGTCTTCCCATGGCAAGCAGAACACCGTCCTTGGGAAGGCCTGCCATCCTGAGAACAGATGTCAAAGTTTTGGGAACACTGGTTTCTGTTTTAGTTTCTAGTTTCTGGTTTTGGTTTCTGTTTTGAATAAACAATTGTAGGTATTCTAAAACAAAGGGAGTGGTTAGAAGTTTCTCTGTTAGCCTATCATGACATTGGATTACAGAATATTCATGGCGTTCGTTAGCACTGTTATTTAAGGTGATTGATTGATCAATAAAGTTGGAGTTCGATGCATTACCAGGATGGTCGTTCTCCCCTTCACTTCAATATATGGTGACCTCCGACCGTGATAGCAAACACCACGGGGAAGCGAACGCCACGCAAAGTGAAGACAGGTTCGGGTTCCGTAAGATCGAAACTGCAGCCGGAACGGCGAAGAAGCGCGGAAGACAAAGCGGAGGGTAACCCGCCGGCCCGCGCCGCGCTGCGAGCGACTATACAGATAGGCTCGTCCGATACATGCGGCCGCGACCTTGATTTGAAGAGCTGCAACGTGCGCACATAGGTATGGAAAGGCAAGCCGCATATGAACTTTTTATTATCCTTTTGCAAAAACGGCAAATTAAGGGAATAGATTTACAGAAAGATTTACCGGGTCTTTTAATTTATGGCCTAGAAAGGGGATCTTTATAAATCCTCATATAGTTCACGGATTGTTGGAGTGGCGTAGATTTGGTGATTTATTGTGGCAGGCTACGTTAGATGATGATAAAACTGCTAAGAAGTGGGGTAAATTATGGCGGGTCGTTAACACCGAACTGTTGCGGATTCAAGCTGATAAAAGGGCTGCTCACCAGGCTACTGCCGCTTACGATCGTAACAAAGAATGCGATCAAGATAGGGAATTTGATAAGAACGCGGGAATTCCTCTTGGCCCCGCGACGCGGACAGTTTTATTACCTGCTTCGCCGCCTCCCTCGGAAAGCCAGGCTATGAGTCACACTATGAGCCAGGCGCAGACCGCCTCGCTGCCCGCCGAGCAGCCCCCCTTAACGGGCCAGGCTACAAGCCCGGCTACGAGCCAGCCTACAAACCAGGCTACGCAGACTGCTTTAGTACCCGCTTCGCAGCCCCCCCTAACGAGCCAAGCTCCGCGGGGTGCCTTGTTGTCTGCTTTGCCGCAGGCTACACAGAGCACCTCTGACTCTCCCGTACCTGCTGCGTCTCAGCAGCTGGGGCCAGATACGTGTACTCCGTTCCCGACAAGCAATCAGCCGGTCCCTGGGTCGGAAATCGGCTTGGCGGCGGCGATTGCGAGGGAAAGACGGGACGCGTGGGCTGCCCTGGCCAAAGATGCAATTGACAAGGGAGATCAAGAGCTGATAAGTTCGGCTCGAGAATTGGCTTGTCCGGTTGTCTTTAACCCCCAGCCTGGAGGAGGTTTTCAAGCCACAATTAGCGCTCTTGACTGGAAGCTGTTATCTCAGTTGCGAGCTACTGTTAGTCAGTTTGGCTTTAAAAGTGAACCAGCTAAGCAAATGCTCGATTATATTTTTAACACCAGTATCCTCCTCGTTAATGATTGTCTTGGCATAGTTAAATTAATCTTTACCTACCATCAACAATTGCTGTTTAATGATCATTGGAGGATACTTGTTAGTGAGTGTGTGGTAGTTCAGAGACGGCGGGGTGACCCCCTGCATGGTGTCACTGTTGATGAACTTATGGGTCTGGGACGTTTCCTTCGTACTGATGCACAAGCTTTAATAGGTCAAGAAAAGTGCCGGGAGGCAATGCGGTTAGTCAGACTCGCGATAGATATGGTAAAGGAACCAGGAGGGATACCAGTGTATATGGGAATTAAGCAAGGCAAAGATGAGACATTTGATGCTTTTGTTGGTAGAGCTGCGGCTGCAATTAAGAGAGCTGGCGTGCCAGAATATTTGCGCAGGGTCCTACTCAGGCAGTGTGTCCTTCAAAATTGTAATTCTGCTACTAGAAACATACTTAATGCTTTAGGTGCGGATTGGACTGTAGAGGAAGCATTAGAGGGGATGGCTCTTATTCTTACCAGGCAGCAGGCTTTTGTGGTAGATGCACTTAAACAGATAGCAGTAGGCTTGCAAGAACAGGCAAAGTCCTCTCAGAGTCAGGTATTAGCCGCTCTTGCGCCCCTTCAAGCGTCCGCTGCGTTTGCAACATCAAATAAAGAGGGCCGCACGAAATGCTGCGAAGGCACGGGCGCGCCGGAGGCAGCGGCGGGAAGATCAAAAGCCGCCGCCGCAGGAGCCGAGCCGCGCCGCCCCCGAGAGCGGAGCCACTGCGCGGGAGCAGCCGCGCCACCCCGAGAGCCGCGCCGGAAGTGAACAAAGTGCGCCGCGGGGGGAGCGACCGGAGCCGCATCGCCCTCATGTGTGAACTGGGGGCCAGATGTCCACGGGCGGCCAGGTGCTGCTTGGGAACAGTGACTGGACATCAGAGAGCAGGTGATGGAGGAGCAATCATGCTGTGCATTGATAGTTTTCGTCCTGCGCACTCCTTAGCGGATTCCGACTTCAGAGTGCTTTTTCGAGCGGGAGCGCTTCTCCCTCCGCCCCGTAGCCGGCAGGAGCTACAGTTTAAGATCTAACAGCCGTAATAACTGTGACTCTTGTCAACAAAAGAAAAGATTCCTATTGCAATTAAAAGACTAGTGAAACTAAACAAACAACACCAAGGACTATTGCTGTCAGGATGTTTTTCACCTAAGTTAGTAAAGATCTTTTGTTCTCCCCAGCACAGACTGTAAAGCAGAAATCAGCGTAAAGGCCGATTTGGCTCGGCATTGGTTATGCTGTCTTGGAAACATCTGTATTACCAGAGACTTTGAACATCAGAAGCCCGGATGGCTGGGCCGGTGGAACATTAGACTTTAAAGCTGTGCTTTGAAAAGTTTAAAAATGTTGAGATGTGTTGGATTGATTGTATGAGTGAGATGTTGTGAGTGTGTTTTTGGTATAAATGCTGCAGCAAAGACGTGAGAAAGGTTGTTTTGGTTGAGTGTTTAGGAATCGGGCCCGTGAGTGAGTTATAGTGAATGCCATATATTATTTCTATAGTAAGTTTTATCTGTTATTAAGTAGTTTAAGTTGGGTTATCAATTAAGTGCCATTAAATGTTAAGGTTAAGTTTGTTGAGCTTGTTTTCGGTTGGGTTCGAGGTCTTTTAAGTTTAAATTATATATAGGTTTGAGTTGTGTGGGATTTGAAGAAAATTAATTTTTGCTAAGTATTATTAAGTAAGTTAAGTTAGATTCTGTTAAGTTTGAATTAGATTTAAGTGATTTTACATGATTTGCAAATAAGTCTGTTAAGTTAAATATTTTAAGTGCCTTAAATGCATACTACTTTCCACCACTCCAAATTAACAAAGGACTGGGAATCTCCCAGTTGATGCCATTTGAGCCAAATGACTAAAGGATTACAAACTGAAAATGACTTTGAACATTTCTGGGAAGCTCATGAAAAAAGGTGGATGTGATAACTTCAAGGACAGAAAGAATCATTTTCAGGCTTGTTTACGTCTCTCCAGGTTGCATGAATGAAAACAGTTAACAGCTTTCTTTTCTTAGTCCAATTACCACCTGTTGTGCAATGCCTGATAAGGCCTTAACACGCCGTTGCCGGACGACCAGAGAACTGATTGACATTATTGAATCATTATCATCTTTACATATACGAGGACTGGCAAAAGAGGACTGTCTTGAATGTCACAGCCCAAATTGTGCTGCTTGGGTTGCACTGTGTTGTAGGGGTTGTGATCAGTTGTTACTTTTTCATTTATGGTGCCACACCTGTAATTATAGGCACATCTGGGAACATAATTGGAAGCAGGCACTACGGAATGAGACAGGGCTAAACACTGCTTCAGCTTCAGACCTTTATAAATCTCATGAGCAAAAATCTTAGCTTATTATCAGTGGGAGGTACAGTGTATTTTGAAAAGGGGTTAAAGCTCAAAGTACATCATATATAGCCTCAATAAGATGTAGAAAACTGGTGCCTTTAACACAACATTCTGTTGTAGGCCCTATAAGAAGAGATCCCAATCAAGCATTAAATAATTGCAGTTCAGCTTTGATTACTCTAAATTTCAAAGGATGAGTCAGCATAAACAGACATAGGCTACTCTGGATTCATCTCTAAACCTGGAAATAGTGTCCAAACAGCTTTATAACCAGTGTAAAGGCTCTACTATTATGACACCTAAGATATTTTTAATTTGCAGAGATAGAGCCTGGAATGGAATACCAGCCCAAGCGCAGGGTGGATCTTGTTATTTAAGCAAGTCATCATTTTTCCACCTCTGAGCACTGGTTCTGATCCTTCTCCGCAGGATCACATTTCTGACACTGAGTGTCCTGTTTATCCTCAGGCCTTTGGTGCAGCTGAGCCCTGGCAGAGCGGGGTCTGCACTTCTCTTGACATCTGGTAATGCCTCCTCCACAAGAGTTTCTATGAGGAAAAACTTCACCATTATCTTACCTTGTTGCATTCAAAAAGATGGTTGGTAGGATGGTAGAGAAAACCTGGCAACCTAACCACTTTTCTCTCAAAGAAAAAAAACAGGGGAAATGTTGGAGAGTTTTTCAGGAATGACTTAAAGAAAAGGCCATGAGACATACAATTGAGAGAAAAGTAAGAGGGAAAAGTAAAAGCAGTTTCTAACAGTTCTCAGCCTTCTGATTTGTATAAACAATTAGACTCTCTCAGGCATCATTCTATAAACAATGGAGTTCTCAGATTGTCTTCCCATAACAAGCAGAACACCGTCTCTGGGAAGGCCTGCCATCCTGAGAACAGATGTAGAAGTTTTGGGAACACTGGTTTCTGTTTTAGTTTCTGGTTTCTGTTTTGGTTTCTGTTTTTTAACAAACAATTGTAGGTATTCTAAAACAAAGGGAGTGGTTAGAAATTTCTTTGTTAGCCTATCACGAATCTGGGTTACAGAATATTCATGGCGTTCGTTAGCACTGTTATTTAAGGTGATTGATTGATCAATAAAGTTGGAGTTCGATGCATCAATCGGATAGTCGTGTCTCCCTTCACTTCAATACTATAGTACCAGCTGAAGTCTCATAAACTCATTCATCTCTTCTATCTAAACTCCATTTTACAAAATATCAGTCCTTCCTAGTTCTCTTCTTGCACAATCTAATTAAGCACTGTGTCTACTTACACTCGTTTTACTGCCTTGCAAAAAGGCTGTGCTTGTCACAGCAGAAACTCTGATACGCCCACAGACACAGACACAGGCACCCCCCCCCCTTTATCTCAAATTCACTACAGCCAGGGCTTGAATTGCTGTGAGGGGAGAATTCTTGGAATTCCTTTAATTTGCTTTACCGTAGTTAAACATAAATCACCATACCATAGTTCTTCTGTGTAAAATGCTACTCTTGTTGCAAACAAAATCTTAAAATCTCCACAAACACCACTATACAATCCGAGAATCAAATTACCACAATGCAGTGGAAGAAAATCACCACACAAAATCACTGGGAAAGGGCATATCTCTCAAAGTGCTCACTTTCCTCAACACAGCACAGCATACCATAATTCAGCATTTACTCACATCAGTTTTCCCTGGACACAATCAAAATAAAGGACACAGTCCAGAGATCAAGTCCAAACATTCAGGGCAAAGGAACTCTCTGAGCTCGTACTCACGGTTAAAATGTACCAAATCTACACAAATCACTACATTTAAACACAATAAATACCGTCACTGACGTTTCTCCACCTGCTTCTCCGCGGGACACTTCTCTCCCTGCCCCCACAGCCTGCTGCAGCCGGCGCCTCAGGCCTCACTCAGCTGCTTCAAACACGGGTGGTACTCACTCCCCCGCACTGTAGGGCACTGTAGATCTACTCTCTTTTATACACCATACACTTATACACTTGCACGATTAGAAACACAGTGCACTGACCACACAATGCATTAACCATACAGTGACACAGTGTTTGACACACACACGCATATAGAGATTCATTCGACCCACCCCCAGGGTCGCTAGCGGCTGCTCTATCAGACAATGAACCCCCAATACAGTGTCCGGACACTACACACATACACACACATAGAGGTCCACTCGACCCACCCCCAGGGTCGCTAGCGGCTACTCTATCAGAACAATGAACCCCCCTCCCCCCCCCCATCTCTAATCCAGCTGCTCCACCAGCTACACCTAGACGTCTCTGAGTGATTTACTCCCTAACTCTCTTTTCCCCCGGGGGCCCCTCAGTACATACCGTATTCTCCTCCGCAGGCCAGCAGGTCCTTGTGTGTCCTCGCAGGAAGCAAGTCGAGACGAGCAGAGGCCCACCAGGAAAAAAATCGTAGGGAACGCCTTGGAGGTCTGTCTATCCCCCCACCCCTGCAGGGACAGAGAACTCCTGCCTTGGCTCACCATAATGTTTTGCGGAGAAAAGAAGAAAACTCTACAACTTTGTCAAAGTTGTAAAATTGGTATGTTTATTACAGTGATGGATGCATGTGGAGATTGCTCTCTTCAAAAAAGGCATGCGTACCTCTGAGAACTTCAGGTCTCTTTTTATCTCTCTCTTAAATACATATGCATGCAGTTTCACAATAGGTTCGCACATATTCATTTTTATGGGTTTCGTGTGACATTTACCACTAGTTCCTTTATATCAGAAAAAATTCCGAGGTCAGGTTGACTTGCCCTTATAGCACTCTCTGTCTCCTTCTATCATCTTCTGTCTCCCCCCTTTATCTCTGTCCTTCGCTGAAGTAACTCCACTGAGCTTAGACCTTGCAGTCTAGCTAAATAACTATGGTTTCTAACTACAGACTCAACTCAAAAATGTACATTTCACTTAAATTAAAATGGATTTCTATCCTGGAAAATTTTCACTTTACTTCACTCACCTTGGGCTCTGCCTCGAGCTGTGCAAATTCCATCAGTGCCAGCAGGCAGAGCTTGGGGTGAGGGGCAGAGGGAATCAGCCCAATTCCTGCCCCAGGCAAAGGACCCAGGTACATTGTCCACACTTTGCCCAGCAGTGTTCATTTGCATTTCTAAAACTCCTCTGCAGGCTGCCTGGAATGAAGCTTCTCTTCCAGGGCAGCCATCTGGTGAGTCACATGTGGCCCCCCCCAGAATCTGCTTTTTTAAAAAAAAGTATTAACTATTTATGTTCAAAGTATTACAGTTAAATCTCTTCGATTTTGCAAAATGCAACATAAAGGAGAACGTGGGAAAAATCCAGACCAAAACTTGATTCTCACACTTCTGTCCCAAACCTACCTGGCAATATAAAGTGGGAATATTATGAAAAATTTTTGTCATGCTGTAATTTTTTCACTGAAACTTCATGGAAAACAAAAACTCTCCAAGAATCTCTTTAGTGTTAGAGAGTCAAAGCATTCCTTGGTTCTAGCCAGGATGTGCAACAGAAATAATTTCTTTCACAAATAGCCCAGCTGTGCAGAGAAAATCATTCCATGCCATGTGAGTTTTCCTAAACTTTATGTAGTCTGAACCAGTCTAAATCCACTGCTTTAATGTTCATTGCTTCCAAGTTGTGTAAGTTTTCAGTATTTGGTTTCCTGTTGGACCCGGATTCCTTCCCCTCTGATGTGAATTCGGTCTCCACACTCCTGGATTTCCTTCTCAGCCTTTTCCAGCCCAGGTGTCTCCAGCTCTGCCGGGGGCAGTGCCTGGGGTAGCTGTTGGTTGCTGTTCGCTGCTGGGTATTCCCAGTCTGTTCGGATGTTAAACTCATCTCCATTGAGTGGTATAACATCCCTTAAATAAAACCTTGAAAATTCCTTCCCAAACTCAAAGACAAACCAAGCCTGAGCAGAGAAATAAGATTTAAAAGGATCCAAATCGGTACATTTTGCAGCAGTGCAATGGCAGGCAGCCCAGAGTGTGGGTGTCAGTGAGTCCCAGAGTGGAATTGTGCCGTGGTGTTCCCCAGCAGCTGTGGCAGTGCAGGCCCAGCCAGCGCTGAAGCTGCAGCAGTGGCAGCAAGGCTTGGCCCCAGTGGCTGGAGATGGCAGAGGAGGGTGGCCAGGATTGCAGAGGATTCCGGCCGAGGATCTGTGGGCAGACGCAGGGGCTTGGCCCGCTGTGGAGCCCTGGCTGCTGCTGCGTTGCCTTCAGGGCAGGCTCAGGGGCGGCCTCCCATCCTCCTGCTGCAGGCGGGAAGTGCAAATCTGCGGGGCTTCAGAGCCCTTGAGGCCAGGCTGAGGGGTCCCCCGTGTTGAGCTGTGCTGGCGGCTGTTTGTGGCCTCAGGGACACTTGGCATGGGCCCCTTGGCCACCAGTGGTGCTGCTTTGCACTCCTTAGGCAGGAGCCGATGTCCTGGCTGGGTGTTGGCAGCAGCAAAGTGCCAGGGCAGGCTGTGTGCCAGCCCAGCTTGCTGTGGGAGAATGTGCCTTGATATCTGCTCCAGTGGTTGCTGAAGCAGTGAGAATTGCTTTTGCCCCCCTGTTAGGTGCCATGGTGTCAGCAGAAGATGTTGAAGCCTTCCTGCTCAGGGCATTTCAGTGCCAGGCTCTCACAAGCAGCCACAGCTCCGCAGGTTGAGCTGAGCACGGGGCGGTGACCTGCGCTGTGTCTGATTCCCCTTCCTTCCCTCCCCCAGAACAGGCTGTTGCTTTTAGACACCACTTGTCCTGGTTGCTTCAGAGTACTTTGGAGAGGCTCCATATCTAATTTTCCCTATTTTCCTGGGGCTGCCACCACTTCTGGGTTCACTTCAGCATGGGCCTCATCAGACATTTGACACAGAGTTACAACAGAACCGGCCTCTGTATCCCTTTTTATAATATTTATTTGTGTTACGAGTTTAGTGATCAAATCCCTTCCCAGTAAATCATGATAACAATTAGGAGCAAATAAAATTTCACGCATTTCAAACCCATCTCCCGGATCTACTAAAAGTGATTGAATGAAACCATACATCTTTCCCACTTATCCCCTCACTAATGAAACATATTTTTAGCATTTTCCCCCCCTTAGGTCTAAGATTTAGAGTGGATTTAGAGACCCCTGTGTCCGTCAGGAAATGCCTCCTCTCAATGCAGACCCACCCTGAATGTTCCCAAGGGCTGCAGTGTGGAGGGTCCCTGGTGTGATGGGAGCTGTGACAGCCCTGCCAATCCATGTCCATCAAGGGGTGGACTTGCTGGTCCTGAGGGTGCTGCTGTCTGTGCTTGCAGTGTCCTTGTGCCCTGCAGCTGGAGCCCTGGTTCCTTGCTATTGAAATGAAGGGGTGAACAACCATTCTATAATGCATTGAACTCCAACTTTATTGATCAATCAATCACCTTAAATAACAGTGCTAACGAACTCCATGAATATTCTGTAATCCAGTTTCATGATAGGCTAACAGAGAAACTTCTAACCACTCCTCTTGTTTTAGAATACCTACAATTGTTTATTAAAAACAGAACCAGTGTTCCCAAAACTTCTTCATCTGTTCCCAGGATGGCAGGCCTTCCCAGAGACGGTGTTCTGCTTGTTATGGGAAGACAGTCTGAGAACTTTATTGTTTATAAAGTGATCCCTGAGAGAGTCTAATTGTTTATACAAATCAGAAGGCTGAGAACTGTTAGAAACTGCTTTTACTTTTCCCTCTTACTTTTCTCTCAATTGTATGTCTCATGGCCCCTTTCTTTAAGCCATTCTTGAACTAAACTCTCCACACCTTGCCAGGGGCTGTTTGGGTGGGCTCTCCCCTGCCGAGGAGGGCAATGCCTCTGCCAGGTGCTTGTGGCCGAGCCCGTGCCCTGGGTGCTGGGGCCCCCTTGGGCCCTGGGGTTGATCCCTCAGGGGCTGTAGGAACTGTCCCCTGGCCTTTGCCTTCAGCTTGGCCTTTTGCTGCTCCCTGCTTGCACTCACCTGCTCACTTTGTGCCCAAGTGCTGCAGGGCCTTCTTGTGCCCCTCCTGCAGCCCCCTCAGTGCCTGTGGGTGCTTGTCTTGCTTTACAAGAGAGGTGTCTGCTCGGGAAGGCAGAAAAAGCCTCTCTTGGAATGGAGAATGGAAACCCCCTCCCTCTTAATTTCTAGATCAGTGAAATCAAGGGACTCTCAGGCAAAGATATGGGAATAGGAATACCAGTTGTTTACTAGTGTGTATAATAAAGCAAACAAACACCAACAGCTGCGGCACTGACAGCAAACAGAGCCCGGACCCAGTCCCGGCCTTTGGGCTGCAGCGCTTTGCCCTTGGGCGCAGTTCCGGGCACGGCCGGCAGGGGCGCTGGTGGCTCCCGCGGGGAGGGGCAGCGCATCCCTCCCATGGGAACCTCTCTGAACGGAAATAGAGCAATGCCTTCATCTAACTCTTTCACTTTTTTACCTTCTATAGCCTTTCTCCCATGTTTTGAGAAAGAATTTGGAGAGGGCTGCCTTTTAACTGAGCTCCTAGTGTTTCAATAAGGTGCTTCCTGTAGAGAGACAGAGTTTCCCTGAACAGCCGGAGCTGTGGTTACCAAGGGGACGTAACTCAGAGCAGGACGGGGTCAGGGGAGGATATCCCGCCGAGGCTCGGTGGGAGTGTGGGCAGGGTCTGCTGCCGGAATCAGCAGAGGGGGATCTTCCCGTGGAGCCCGAGGCGGAGCGTGGGTAGCCCCCACATGGCTGATGGCGGCTGATCTGGCAGCTGCCGGCAGAGCAAAGGCAGGTGGGAGAGCCCGGCAGCGGCGGCGGTGCCCAGCGCAGCTGGCACGGGCAGGGCAGCCGGGGATGGGATGGCTGGGACCCCCCCTGGATGCGGTGGGCGCGGTGACCTCGGAGCACACGGCAGGACAGAGCAAGCCCCATCTTCCCCAGCATGGGCGGCAGAGCGGCCGCGGGCCAGGCAGTGGGAGCAGGGCACACAAATTGAGCGACAGCACCGGGGCAGGTGGAGCTGCCCTGGGCAGTGAGGCCGCACCTGGGATGGAAACCGGGGCAGGCGGAGCTGAGGCGGGCAGCGAGCCGGGACCCGGGACAGGCGCCTGGGCCGCGAACGGAGGGGGCAAGACCTGCAGAGGATCCCACTCTTTATGATTTTTCCTCGTGTTCCCTTCCCTTTCATTTCCCTTTGTCTTTTCTTGTTTTTTTCTCGGAGGTTTTTCATACTTTAAAGATTTTTATTCTTCTAAAATCTCCTGTCTAACATATGGCATATTCTCTTTCTTCTAGATTTAATGGGTTTTTTTACAAATAAATCCAGAGCCTAGCAAATCTAAACTTCTTCTTGGATACTTTGAAATGGCCGATGAGCTAACTCACGACCCCCTAATGTTGTTTTTCTCATCACCTTTTCATTTATCCTTTGGCAAATTAGGCATCTTTCAGTTACTTGCTTTGCAAATCCAAAAATCCCAATGCACCCATAGTTCCTTAAAAATGATGGCACAAATCTTGAGTGCCCCAGTGGGTTTTCTGATGCCTGTCTTCTAATATTTTCCTAGAAGCACATTTTATTAAGTAATTGTCTTCCATCATGAAGTTTCCATTTCCCTGATTTATCTTGTTCACGTCCTGTCTTGTTTAAGTCTTTTTTCTCGGCTACCCTAAACTTTGGAATTTGTGGTTTTTTCCTCATTTGGAGTTAATATTAACATAACTCTTTCAGCTCCATTTTCTGCTGCATCCTTAGCTTTGTGATCTGCCAAATTATTTCCTCTTCTTTCTGGTGTCTTTCCCTTTTGGAGTTCCATAATATGTTCTATAGCTATCTCTTTTAGGTAATTGTAATGCCTCTAAAACCTCTAAAATAAGTTCCTCATGTACTAGTCCTTTTCTTCTTGTATTTAGTAATCTTTTCCCTTTCCAAATTTTTTAAAGGTATGTACTACTCTAAGGCATACCTTGAATCAGTATATATAGTTCCTTTATTTTGTGTTAAATATTCTAGTGCTCTTTTTAAAGTATATAATTGACAGGTTTGAGCTTACTAATTTAAGGTTCATTTCCCTTTTTCCATAGTTTGCATGTTTTTCCCATCGACTACTACATACCCTGTATTTTCTCTTTTTGCAAGGAGTTGTAACTCTGTTAGCTAACATAACTCCCACAGGACTATTTTTTTTTCTTTTTTTTCCCTGCATCCAACTTACTGGTTTTTGATCTCATTTTTCAAGATCTTTCATCTTCTGTTTGTGTTTTTCACATTCACTAACAACCTAAATACCACTTTTCTTTCAACTACACACACAAAAATAAAAAACTTTTTTCTCACACTACTTTCAGTACAATACACCTCCCTTCAAGGAGATATAGTGAAGCTAAAAATACAGAATCTACATTATCTATACTTCCATTCGTCTACATTCACTCACTTTTATTTCCCATTCACTTCCACACATTCTTTCCCACCCTCAGGACACAGAGTGGATCCCTGTTGGCAGAGAATCGCGGGTCCCTGTGGCCCCCCCTCACCTTGGGGTGGCCTCTGGGTCTCAGTATCTCCGGGCCTCCTGGGAGGGCCCTGACTCTGCTGCCTCCGGTGCCGTTCACCTGTGAGGCTGATTTGTGTGTCACTCACACTCTTTAGCCATGCCCCGTCACACGCCCTGGGGACAATGGCCCCTTTGCAGGTCACCTGTACCTTATGCCACAGCCCCCACCCACCCAGGAGAACAATGGCTTATTTGTGGGTCACACACTCCTCTTTCCACAGCCCCCCTTCCCACCCGCCCGGGAAGCTGAGGCTGATTTTGTGTGTGACTCACTCTCACACACAACAAGACAACAATAAGTTATCTTTTGTTATAAATGATCAAATCGAGAGCCAAACTTATAAGAAAATTTAGCAAAGATTTATTAATTTGTCTGTGAGACTGAAAGTTCAGTCGTCAAAACCAGCACAGCCAAGGGTCAGCGTCGAGCCCGGGTTCGGTGCTGGGTGAACACGGATCTGAGCTCCGAATGTCAGAGTCTCCCCCTGTTCACAAATGCTGCCTGACGCAGCGAGTTCTTTTACAGTTTATTCTGCTCGAGGCAGAGATGACCGAATGTTCTTTGTGTCTCTTCCCATGCATAACCGTGTCTTTACCTGTGCAGAGGTGGACAAAGACTCAGTCCAGGTGTCTGATGTTGTCAGTAGACTCCAGGGAAGTCAGCATTCACATGCATCAGGGTCGGGCTGTGGATCATCTTGGTAGCTGTATAATCATCGAGGCAATAATCACTCTTGGGTGGCCATGGTGACCCGGGGAAGCCAGCGATTATCGCCCTGGAAGCTTCTATGCTTTCATTAAAAACCCCGATGTTTATCTCAGCCAAGTCCAGGAACTAGATGTATATGAATAAGACACTGCTCCTGGCCAGGATGCTCAAAAGACATAATGTGGATTTTACAATAATTTATACATTAGTAGCAGAAATTATCTCTTCCATATACTAGACTTTCACATCACCTATTACAAGTTTAGGTGTTTCTGGCCAGTCCTGGTGCTCTTGGATATCCCTCAACCCAGCTGTGTTGTCCAATCCCAGATGCTCTTGAGCATATCCTCAATCCGGCAGAATTTTGCTCAATCGTGGATGCTCTTGGAATATTAATTCCTCAACCCAGCAGGTTTTAATTCTGGATGCTCTTGGGCTCTCTTATCCCTCAAACCAACAGCATTTTTAGGGTTCCCTTTTGTCCCATTTCCTAGTGGATTGGGCTCAGAAACTCCTCTGCTCCCTTCCTCCAAGAGGGGTCCAGCCCCTCACTGGGACCCAGTCCCAGTTACCTCGGGGGATTCTCTCACTCCTCTTATCACTCGCTGTGTCTCTTTACTGGCTGCTTCGCTCGAGGAAAGTTGGAAACGCAGCGTGGGAGACTCCAGCACTCACTTGGCAGGTCTGGGACAACCAGCCCTCGTCACATTCACAGCCCAAAGCAGAGAATGAGGGGAGAAGGGAGCCCGGGAGCCCAAAAAGCCCCGGCATCCTGAAATGGGGAGAGAGAATCAGGGGGAGCTTTTGGGATTGCTGGGACTGCCAGCAGCCTGGGCAGGGCGGGCACCGAGGAGAAGGGGGACCCCCAATCCAAGCATGACCCCCAGCAGCTGGGACAGGGGGGAACCGCTGAACACCAGAAGGGAGGGACCAGGGACGGGGAACTCCTGGGAGGCTTTTTCAGGGCTGAATCTTGGTGTTTGGGAGGTTTTTCTGGAGCCCAGATGGCCAGTGATTGTAGAGATGGACTTGGGCAGAGGGACCTTCAAACTCAATGTGTGTTGGGGAAGATGAAACAGGAAAACCTTATAAATACGATTGTCTGGCAAAAGATTTTGTGAACATAAAAAGTATAAGGAAGATTGAAATGAAATCAAGCTTTGAGATACGTTAGTTAGTGAACAACTGGAAAACAATGGTGTGGCCCAACTGAAGGTAATCCCCTTTTGATGAAACAATTCCCTCTGCTTGCAGACAGATCCAAGGGTCAGAGCAGACCCCACTAG
Organism: Melozone crissalis; assembly: GCF_028551555.1. Classification (NCBI taxonomy): domain Eukaryota; kingdom Metazoa; phylum Chordata; class Aves; order Passeriformes; family Passerellidae; genus Melozone; species Melozone crissalis. Next base: position 139,954 of record NW_026536058.1, on the reverse strand, counting down.
CTCAATAGAAAGGGTCCAAAGAGGAGTTTTTAGGGTTTAAAATGTAACACAGTATGGTGATGTAATGATTTTTACAGGCTGTATGTAAATACTCTAGGATTTGTATCTTGTACTAGATTGGTTAGTGAGAAATAGAATATTCAACACAGAAGAAAATTTATTGTATTGTAACGGAACCCTTCCTCTCTTACGCTCTTCTCCTCTTACTCTCTTGCCCTCTCATCCTCTCTACCCCTCTCTTCTCTCGGGCCTGCTCCGAGCTGTGCCTGGCAGCTCCAAGCAGGGCCCTGCACCCAGGCCCTTTGCAATAAACCGCAAGTTCCACGACCTGGCTGCAGAGCTCTCTCGTCTCCGTCCGTCCCGACCGTCCTACCCCCTGACACTTCTACAAACACGCTCATCCCTTGTTTTCCCCAAACCAGGATTTCCCATTGCCAGCCCCAGGGAGGCCGCGAGGAAGAGGAAGATGCCCTGGGACACTGAGGCAGGTGAGGAGGAAGTCAGTGCCCCTTTCCCCTCTGTGCTGCTCCATCTCCCAGCCCAGCACGGCCCCGGCTGCAGCTCAGCCCGGCCCCGGCTGCAGCTCAGCCCTGGGGGGATCTCCTTGCCCTTGCCTGTGGCACGGAGGCAAATCCCATCCTGTCCTTGTCCTTCCTCCCCCAGAGCAGGAGCTGAGCATGGAGAGCAGGGAGGACAAATGCCCGCGGCAGAACCTGGTGGCAGAGGCCGTTTTGAGCGGCTCCACGGCGCAGGAAGCCAACGGGGAGGAAAAGCCCCGGAGATGCCGCACGAGGAGGGGCTGCAAACGCAGCCGGCGGGGATCTGAGGCGGAAAGAGCCAGCCTGGGCCGGGAAGGCGGCCGGAGACGGAGCCAGAGCTCGGAGCTGGTGCTCCATGAGCAGCTCCATGATGGGGAGAAGCCCCACACGTGCGTGGAGTGTGGGAAGAGCTTCAGGCGGAACTGCCACCTGATTGAACACCAGAGGATCCACACTGGGGAACGGCCCTACGAGTGTGGGGAGTGCGGGAAGAGTTTCAGCCAGAGCTCCGACCTGATCAGGCACCAGAGGATCCACACTGGGGAACGGCCCTATGAGTGTGGGGAGTGTGGGAAGAGTTTCAGCCGGAGCTCCCACCTGATTGTGCACCAGAGGATCCACACTGGGGAGAAGCCCTACGAGTGTGGGGAGTGTGGGAAGAGCTTCAACCAGAGCTCCAGCCTGATCAGGCACCAGAGAACCCACACTGGAGAAAGGCCGTACAAGTGCTCCGAGTGTGGGATGTGCTTCAGCCAGAGGTCCTGCCTGATCACGCACCAGAGGACCCACACTGGGGAGAGGCCCTATGAGTGTTCCAAGTGTGGGAAGGGGTTTCAGAACAGCTCCAATCTCCTCCGGCACTATCGGATTCACAGAGAGGAGAGGCCCTTCCAATGCCCCGACTGTGGGAAGGGATTCAGGCAGAACTCCACCCTTGTCAAGCACCGGCTCATCCACACTGGGGAGAGGCCCTATGAGTGTGATAAATGCAGGAAGAGGTTTCAGACCAGCTCCCATCTCCTCCGGCACTATCGGATTCACAGAGATGAGAGGCCCTTCCGCTGCCCCGACTGCGGGAAGGGATTCAAGCGCAACTCCCACCTCATCACCCCCCGGCGCATCCACACTGGGGAGAGGCCCTATGAGTGTCCCCAGTGTGGGAAGAGCTTCTCCAGCAGCTCTAGCTTGACCCAACACCAACAGAGGCACCACTAAGGGAAGCTCTGCGAGCGCCCCGAGTGCAGGCAGAGCTTGGTGCGCTGCTCCAGCTCCATCCCCCACTGGAGGAGGCACTTTGGGCACAGCCCAGGTGAGCCACATTCTCTGTGATCCATGTTGAGAACACACCTGGCTGCTTCTACTTTTAATTTCACCTTAATTTTTTTCTATTCTCCATCTCTTTGCACTGCAAAAGCCAAGAGGAATAGATCTGTCACCTCCAAACCACTCAAATCCCAGTGAAAACAGCTCAATCTTACCCCAAAAAGAGCACAAACCCACCTCAAAAAACTCAATCGCATGCCAAACTCACTTGATTCCGCAGCCATCAGGCTGAGATGAAGTTGGGAAATGATTTAGAGTGGTGGGATGGAGATTGTGTGGGGCTGGGTGTGTGGGATGTATTTGACAGCAAATAAAACTCAGACTTACTGATTTCTCTCCCGTTCATGTTCAGTCTGTTGCAGTTCTGTTTGCAGAGTGCCGCCTTCTCAGCTCATTGTCTTGGTGTCCCCTTTTCTCTCCTGCCTCTCTTTGCCTGCTCTGTTTCTCTCTCAGTGTCTCCCTGGACCCATGGACCACCAGAGACCCTCCCCTGATTTAATTGACCCAGGCACCACCAGAGACCCTCCCTATATTTAATTGCCTCAGGGACCACCCAATACCCTCCCCTGATTTATTGCCCCAGTGCCTACCAAAGACCCTCCCCTGATTTAATTGACCCCTCCCCTGATTTAATTGACCCCCCCCACCAAAGAGCCTCCCCTGATTTAACTGACCTTTCCCTCTTTTAATTCCCCTTCCCCTGATTTAATTGATCCCTGCCCTGATTTAGCTGTCTCCTTCCCTGATTTAATTGACCCCTGCCCTGATATAGATGACCCCTCTGTCACCACAGACCCTCCCCTGATTATTTATTATTTTATTTCCCAATTATTATTTTAATTCCCAGTCCCAGCAGCTGAAGTCCTGAAGGCTGGCAGGGAAATGTCTCTGTAGGATTTTGCTCCATTTCCCTTCAAGGGCAGGAACATCTTTTCCTGGCTGGGAGCTGGAATTGCAGACTTTTGGAATGTGTGCAGGGCAGTACGGACTGGCATCAAACATGGACTAGGATCAGATAGGGGTTGGGATCAAATATGGACTAGGATCAAACAGGGACTGGGATCAAATAGGGGTCGGGATCAAATATGGACTAGGATCAAACAGGGACTGGGATCAACTATTGATTGGAATACTACAGTGTGGGATAAACTGGACTGAGCTTATATAGACTGAGATCAAATACGGGCTGGGATCAAATATTAATTGGGATAAAAATGGACTGGGATCAAATATGGACTAAAATCAACTATGGAGTTGGATAAACTGGACTGGGATCAAATCAGGACTGGGATCAAATATGGCCTGGATCAAATATGACAGATTTTATGGACTGGGATCAAATATGGACTAGGATAAGCTATGGACAGGGATTAAATATGGACTGGGATCAAATATGGATTGGGATCAAATGGACTGGGTTCTTACAGACTGGGATGAACTGGACTGAGATTATATAGATGTCGTGGTTTGAGAGGAAGTTAGTTTTCTGGGATATGAAGTGGTCAGGCCAATAGGTGCTCACATTTGAATACTGGCACCTGGTTTGGCCACTGGGGACATTGGATACGCCTCTGAGAACTCAGGAGTTAAAGAGCAGAGCACTCCCGGGGGAAGCTCTCTTGGGTTCCAGCAAGGGAAGCAGGTCGGGCCTACCCTGCCCAGCTCCTGGCTGGTTTGGGGCTGGGTGAGGTAGGCCTGGCCCGAGGATGGAAGGGTGGAAGAGCCCCGAGAGGCATCGGGCAGCCACACCTTCCCCCCAGGACACAGAGGGAGACAGAGCGCCTGTGCCACCGTGAAATTTGATATCCTGTGCTGGCAGCACAGCCCGGCTGGGGGGGAAGGGAGAAGGGCAGCAAGAACGGGTCCGGCCACTGTGGGAGCTCTGGATGGGCAGAGCCCGAGCTTTTAACCCTTTTTCAGACAAGGAAAACTTTGCAGAACATTAATCTTTCCTAGAAGAGAGATAAGAGATGAAATGGAGGAAGGAAATGTGCAAGTGTGAAGGTCTGGGCAAGTGAAAGATGTCAGGAGAGTAGAGAAGAATCTTAGGTGGGAAGAGATGATGGAGTGGCCTTAGCTGGACTTTTCCTGTATGGCCATGGACAGAACCATGTTTCCTGTGACACAGAGACTGCATCCAGGGGGAGGCAATGGCTCAAAGCCAAGAGGGTTCAGTGTTGGTACCCCTTGGCCCCAGGGGGTGAAATTTGGGAGGCACAGGTGTCCCAAAGGTGAGACTGTGCCCTTTTTGGAACGGGACAAAGCATCCTTAAAAGGACAACCCTAGAAGCAGCTCTGGTCCATGTGCAGTGGTGAGAGCACTGGACATGGAAGGAAGAGGTCACGATGTTCTCTGGGTGGTGCCACGTGTGACGTGGAAACACACAAGGTTTCAATGGTGTTTCCTGGGGAAGCCTATGGCACAAGAAGGACTCCTCTCTCCTTGATGAACTGAGAATTGATTACCTAAAGGGTGGTGATGGACCGAGAGTTGGTGATTTGGGGGATAGATGTATTGGAAATTTGGTGGGGGGGGGAGGAAATATTTTTGGAAAGTTTTCATTTTCTCTGTGTGTTTCTTGTTACTTAGAGTTGTAGTTTAGTTAATAAAGGTTTCTTTATTTCTAAGTGGGGGCCTGCTTTGCTTATTCCTGGTTACATCTCACAGCAGACACCAGGGAGCATATATTTTCATGGGGGCACTGGCATTGTGCCAGCATCAAACCATGACACCTACACTGCCAGTTGGCCTTTTTCCATCTCTCCAGCCATCCCCACAGAGCATTGGCTACCATCCATGAATCAGTGTAGAGGTAGAGCTTTGGCCATTTCTCTGCCTTAGCATTGTCCAGGCCCAGCTGAACAGCTTTGAGTTCTGTAAGTTGACTTGATCCACCTTCTCCTTCAGCAGCCTCTGCAACCTGTCATGTGGGGCTCCATATGGCTGCTTTCCACTTCTGGTCCATCCCTGCGATGCGACAGGAACCGTCAGTGAAAAGAGCGTAGCGCGTTTCCTGTGGGGGCAGTTGGTTATAGGGAGGAGCCTCTTCAGCACGTGTCGCTGGTTCTTGTTGCTCTTCATCAGTAAGACCAAAGTTCTCACCTTCTGGCCAGTTTGTAATTATCTCCAAAATCCCAGGGCGATTCAGGTTTCCAATACGGGCGCACTGTGGGATAAGAGCAATCCGTTCACTCCATGTAGCGTCAGTGGTGTGGTGGGGGGTGGGAACCTTTCCTTTGAACATCCACCCCAGCACTTGTAGTCAGGGTGCCAGGAGGAGTTGTGCTTCTGTGCCAATCACCTCTGAGGCAGCCTGGACTCCTTCATAGGCAGCCAAGATTTCCTTCTCTGTGGGAGTGTAGTTGGCTTCTCACCCTCTGTAGCTTCGACTCCAAAATCCCAGTGGTCGGCCTCGAGTCTCCCCAGGCACCTTCTGCCAAAGGCTCCAGGAGAAGCCATGGTTCCCGGCTGCAGAGTAGAGCACGTTCTTCACCTCTGGTCCTGTCCTGACTGGGCCAAGGGCAACTGCATGAGCAATCTCCTGCTTGATCTGGGCAAAGGCTTGTTGCTGCTCAGGGCCCCAGTGGAACTCGTTCTTCTTGCAGGTGACCGGGTAAAGAGGGCTCACCATCTGACTGTACTCAGGAATGTGCATCCTCCAAAAGCCTATGGCGTCTAGGAAAGTTTGTGTTTCTTTCCTATTGGTGGGTGGAGACATCGCTGTGATCTTGTTGATTACGTCTGTAGGAATCTGATGCCGTTCATTAATAAGGCCTCCGACCAGCCTTATCATGAAGCAGAGCCTTGGTGCTCAGGATCTCAGTCCCTGAGGAGGGACCGGGTGCCCGAAGCCAGCTCAGGCCAATGCCGCAGGCTGCCTTTCTAGCAAGCCTGGTGATATTCAGCTCTATAGTGATTAGCAGCTCTTAGGACCTCAGCTCTTTGCTTGCTGGGTAGTGGAGCCCCGGGCTTGAGGCAGCAGCAGACGGAGAGAGGAGAAGGAGAAGGCAGAAGCTGTTCCACAGAGAAGGCTTTATCTGGGGGTCCGCGAAGGGTCTCGGCTCTTCTTCTTCTGAGCTAGTAGGGTACAGCATGCTACTTTTATAGGCTTGGCAAGTATCCAAACTTGACCAATGGCAAGGGATTAGGGGGACCATAAAATGTCCGATAGGTAAAGGCTACCATGGCATTGCCTTACATGGTTATAGAGACAGTTTATAGGGCAGGTGTCCATGGAGTCAAGAAGCTTCCTTGCTGCTGTGTCAGCATTCCTTTTGTTAGATTCTCCATGGTGCTTTTGCTAAATGTATGGGGTTTACTACAGTCCATCTTGCCACTTCACTGCCAGGAACTGAATCTCACGAGCTGGTCCCTTTACCTTGACTTTTTAATGGCAAAACCAGCTCCTAGGAGGATTTGGATGATTTCCTTCCCTTTCTCAAACACTTCCACAGTTGTGTTCCCCCACACAATGATGTCATCAATATACTGCAGATGTTCTGGAGCCTCTCCCCTTTCTAGTGCAGCCTGGATCAGTCCATGGCAGATGGTGGGGCTGTGCTTCCACCCCTGGGGCAGTCGGTTCCGGGTGTACTGCCCTCCCCTCCATGTGAAAGCAAACTGAGGCCTGCATTCTGCTGCCAGAGGAATGGAAAAAAATGCATTAGCAATGTCTATAGTGTCAAAGCACTTTGCTGCCTTGGACTCCAGCTCGTACTGGAGCTCTAATATGTCTGGCACGGCAGCGCTCAGTGGTGGAGTCACTTCATTCAATGCACGGTAGTCCACAGTCAATCTCCATTCTCCTTCAGATTTTCGCACAGGCCAAATGGGGCTGTTGAAGGCTGAGTGGGTCTTGCTGACCACCCCTTGGCTCTCCAGCTCTCGGATCATCTTTTGGATGGGGATCATAGCATCTCGCGTGGCTCTATGCTGTCGTCGATGCACTATGGAAGTGGCAATTGGCTCTTGTTGCTCTTCTTTCGTCAGGCATCCTACTGCAGATGGATTCTCAGACAACCCAGCAAGGTGTTCAATTGCTGGATGCCCTCTGTCTCTACAGCAGCTATTCCAAATGCCCATCTGAGTCCTTTTGAGTCTTTGAAATACCCACTTTGAAGGTAGTCTATGCCCAAAATACATGGGGCCTCTGGGCCAGCCACAATAGGATGCTTCTTCCACTCATTTCCCGTTAGGCTCACATCAGCTTCCACCAAAGTAAAATCCTGGGATCCCCCTGTCATCCCAGCAATAGAAACAGACTCTGTCCCCACATGTCTTGATGGGATTAATGTGCATTGCGCACCAGTATCGACCAAAGCTTTGTACTCTTGTGGTTCCGATGTGCCAGGCCAACGAATCCACACAGACCAAAAAACACGATTTTCCCTTGCCTCTACCTGGCTAGAGTCAGGGCCCCTCTAAGCCTGGTTATCCTTCTTTCCCTGGGCATATGTTTTGGATGTTCCTTCAAGGGGATCAGACATGTCATCATCATCATACCTGGCCGTTCGGCTACGGGCAACTGGAGCTGCTTTCCTTCTCGTGGCTTCCTTCAGTTCTCTCACCCATCGTGCCAGAACAGCAGTAGGTTTCCTATCCCACCTTCTCCTGTTTTCCCCACAATCACGCAGGTAAAACCACAGCTCAACTCGTGGGGTGTATCTTCTCTCACCATCTGGGAAACATCTGCCTTGGATACCAGAACCTCGGATCTGTACTGCTGAAATTTGGAGAAAGAGAAGGTCTTCTTTAATCTCCTCTCTAAGCTTCTTATGGTTCTCCTCTATCTTATCCTCTAAGTTCTGCAGACGTGTTTCTACCGCTGCGATTCTGGCATGTGTCAGGCCATGTACAGCATCTGCATATGCTCGGAGCTTCCTTGCCATGTCAAGCATAGTCTCACCCCTCTCATCCCTCTTCATGATGGCTAAGGCAGAAGCATATTCTTGTGACCCAAGTTGTACAAGTTTTCGCCACATCACAGACGTGCATGGTACTAAGTCTGGGTTCCTAGTTGTTACATCATCTGAGAAGATAATCTCTGCCACTGCCATTTCTCTCAGGCATTGGATCCCTTGTTCTATGGTTTTCCACTGGGTTTGCTGCATATAGAGATCGTCTGCGCACAGGTATTTTGTGCTACACTTCTTAGGACCCAGAGGCTGTGAGAGTTAGCCCCCCTCATCATTCCTTGGTCTATGACAGGATCCTGTGACAGGGATCCCAAATGCCTGGCTTCAGTGCCGTCCAGAATTGTAGCCTCACCTGCAGCATCCCAGAGATGGACCAGCCAACTAATTATGGATTCATCAGGCCTTCAAGTGTAATCCTTCCTTAGGCCACGAAGGTCCTTCAGGGAATAAGACTCAATATTTGCATCTGATCTTGCACCTGCTGCTTTGACTCCTGATTTTATGTCAGGAGGCATTGAGGTTCCTTCTCCTTCATCATCATCATCATCATCATCATCATCATCATCATCATCATCATCATCGTCATCCCTTGGTTGATTGGTCTTGTCCGTGCATTTCCCACTTCTAGTACTGGCAGCAACAGCCATTGGTTGAGGCTTATTTTCTGGGTTAGCTGCTGGCTTAGGCTCACTATCTGGTTTGGCTGCTGGCTTCGAGCCTGGGCTGTTGGCTGCAGCCTGAGTCACCGGGATAGTTGCTGATTTATCTCCCTGCTCCCCTGCCTCTGTCTGCTGCCCGACAGGATCTAGCAGTGAGCGATGGGCACAAGCCAGGGCCCAGCTCACTGCAATGACCTTCCTCTCCTTAGGCTCATCCTGGTACTTCTCTTTCAGATATTTCCCCACCTCAGCTGGGTCCTGAATTTGTTCATGGGGAAAATCCCAGACTATAGGGTCAGAGAATTCCTTCAGGATTTGGCCCATATCCTCCCATTTCCCACACCACTTAGGATTTTCCACACCGGGGTCTACTCCTGAGTCAAGGGTCTCATCAGCCCGTCTAGAAATCTCAGCCCTCATCCTAGAGAAGCAGCAGGCTGTATAGACGAAGGTTACCAGATTGAATACCAGGAAGATGGTTTCTTTAACATTGAGGGGAAACTGAACATCCTTCCATAGTGATGCAACTGATACATAGGAGAAGAAGGAAAGCAGAGGCTGAAAACCCTCATTCCCTCCTGCTCCTCCTGCAACAAACTGGATGCATAACCATAGCCACGAACCATTCATACCTGGAGCAGACCCCAGCATGTTTATAAACTTCTTGCACATTATTGCCACCAAGCCCAGCAGGATAGCCACTCTGGTCGCTGCCCCTCTGATTTAAAAACTACGTATTAGGGACAATACTAAAGCTATTTCTGGATAAGAAAATAAACCTAGGGACCAGAGAGGTATTAAAATCTCAAAAAACCCTAGGGACCAGAAATGCATGCAAGCCTTCACCCCAACAGATATTATGAATTCAAAAAGCATGGCTATTAGCTGATTTAAACGAACACAGAGTAATAGCAACCAAAATGCAGTCAGGATGGGTGCTGAATTTTGTCCTGGTGTAGGGCAAATTTGGTAGAGAATCTCCAAAGGGGCCCCTCCAGAAAGCAAACCCACACGGCCCCTCCCCCCAACCGGTTTGGGAAGGATTCCTCAGAGAGAAGTGGAAAGAACCTGTTTATTTAACAGGCACAGCACCCCCCAGCACACAGAATGAACAATACCAGATGACACCGCTCTGAAAAAGGTGACAAATTCAGAAAGTCTCTCTCGGGGGTGGTCGCTCTGTTCTCAGTCCCTCCGGCACTGGGGCAGCTGCTGCAGCCACAAGGTGCAAACTCACAGTGTTCCCAGGTCCCAGTCTGGAGCAGGTTTGAGATGGTCAAAAAAGAGGAGAGGACAAACAGTCCAGGAAGGAATTTGGACTGTTTAGCTAAACTAGTTAATGAGCAGGAGCAAAAGCAAGCAGAAGCAAGAGTAGAGAGAGAGAGAGCAAAGCAAAAAGCAAAAGCAGCAAAATCAAGACCCGCAGTCTCTCTATGTCCCGCCAGGCTGATGAGAATACCCAAACAAAACTTTCAGTCTTCAGAGCCAGTCTTAAAGGCACAGAACATGATATCCAGCATTAACAGAACACATGAATGGGGACACAAGCATCATAACATCACCCTGGGACACCTTCGAAATCTGTTGCAGGAGCAGTTGGACCAGGGTCATCTGGAGACTTCTACCAGTCCCTGGTAACACTCCTGTCTTCTGCATCAAGATAAAATACAGGAAATGGAAGTTGTTACAAGGCCTCCGAAAGGTCAATGCCATGATGGAAAGCATGGGAACATTGCAGGTGGGCATGCCGTCGCCTACCATGCTTCCCGCAAACTGGCCAGTCCTCGTCGTGGATCTGAAGGATTGTTTTTTGCAATTCCTTTGCATCCTGATGACAGACCTGTTGCGGTGTGTCTTAAACTTCTGGGTCCCTTTCCCAGGTGTGCCTATACCTCTCTCCCTTCCCCCTTGCCTCCATGCTGAGTGAGTCCTGTCAATCAGGCTTAACATTCCAGCAAGGCGTCGTGTGGTTGGTCAAGTTCAAAGGATGCCCCTTAGGCCCGGAGGTCATTGGCCTGTCTAGGTGTCATCCCCCCCCTGAGACCCGGCCCCTCTCACCTAGTTGGGTGACTCACCTGTACCTCCCCTCCCCCTGTCCCTGAGCTTAAAAAGGTAATCAGGCCATGCGGTCACCGATTCTGTTGGAGCAGTTACCCACGTTCAGACCTCTGTAACCATGGAATAAACCTCTGGACATTAAACCCTCCAGCAGAATCCATCTCCTTTTTCTCCTCACCATTCGCCAGAAGCTCTTCCTCCTGAGGTAAACGGAGTTCCTAACAAGCCTGGACTTGTTCAGTGCCCAGCTGCAACCTCCAGCAAGCCAAGGTATCTCTGGGGTGATTACACCACAGTTGCTGCCTTTGGCCCAGCAGCGAGGGTCAGACTGGCCCAGGCGCAATCTAACTGGTAATATTGGGATTCATATTCTAATATTTTGGCGCCCAACGACGGGCAAAGTGACTCTGCAGCCCGAGAACAGACTCGCAGTACCTCGGAGAAGCTTCTGGCAGCCGTGCATCCAGCTGGAATGGCTTTGGTTGCATCGCCCTCAGCTAGAGACTTTGGGAATATTCCCAGAAGAAGTTTTGTGGACTGTTCGGCGCCTCTGGAAAGCCCAGCTCCTTTCTGGTGAGCAGATTTTCCAGAGGGAGGACAGGGTAGCCTCTCTTGCCCACAGAGAGGTCCTGTTCCAGTGAGGAGACCTGCCTGCACCCAGCCAGCTACAGCTTCCATTTCGGGTGAGTATCTCTGCTTTCGGTAGAGCAGAAGCTCAGAAACAGACTCTGCCGTGAGTTCTGTTCCTTTTTTGCCTTTGCATTTTTGGCTGTGTAGCCCCACAGAGAGAATTCATTGCGTTCTAGCTTTAGCTTTCTGCCGCGAGTGTTGCTCTCTTTTGGAATTCGCGCCGGAGTGGGATTGCTCTCTGCCCTTCCCCCCGGCTCTGCAGCGCAGCGTGCTCGGCTCTCTCCACGTGCTCGGGGGATCCCTCTCTCTCTCTCTCTCTCTCTCTCTCTCTCTTGGTGCGGGGGAGGGGCGCTCTCGGTACACGTGGCGCGGGGGGCCCTGGTTTCGGCTTGCCACGTGGTGTGGCTGCTCTCTCAGCTCTGTGGGGGGAGTTGCATTCCACGGCGGGGGAGGCTTTGTTTCCACCTCGGCTGGGCAGTATATACAGCTGCATTGTGAAGCTCTTGTCTGTTTGTTATCGCTTTCCTATCTGTGGTTTTTTTGTTTTAGAAATTGGTAGCTGATTTTGGCTTTGTTTTTGGTCAGGCAGGATTTAGTATTTTGCCTTTACATCTAACATGGGTTCCAAACTCAGCATTGTACAAAAAGGAGTGTTTATAATATTGTTAGCATTTTAGTCAGTGGTAATGTGAAGTTCTCAAAAGGAAAATAAAGGAAAATTGAAACAGTTTATAAGATGGCTTTTCCTCCACTTCCCAAAAATGCCCCCTGAAGAAATCCACAATATTCAATTCTGGGATAAAGTTGGGAATGAATTGATAACCTTAGGACAATCTGGCAATGCACCCTCAGCTAAATTCGTGTTCTGGAGTTTACAAATTTGAACAGCCTTGCGCAAACAAAAGGAAATGGAGAAAAAGCCAGATGCCAAGCCATGTACCTCTGCACTCCCTGTTTCTCCCTCTCCTAGCTCTAAAACCCCTAAACCCCTTACCCCAAAACTTGATATTTTAAAGAGAACAAACTCATTTGGAAGTCGACTCCCAGAGTCTGTTGAAATGCCTGAGTTGCCCTGTCCACAAGGCCCTGGCCAGACTGCGTGGAACCTTTCCCAATCCCCTGTGTCCCATCCTCTGAAACCCAGAGCACGTGTCAGCTTTCCAGAGAGCAGTGATGCCCAAAATAGCCCCCAGTCCCTAGGGGGTCCACAAAATGGTGGATGCCACGTGGCATCTTCCCAAACCTGGTCTTCTTCTTCCCAAAATCCTCTTAAGCATCCCAAAATTCCAGCCCCATCCCCCTCTCCTCCTGTTCCTCGTGATACCTTCCCCCCTTCCCCCCCCTTTCCTGCAGTACCCTCAGCTCCGCCCCTCTACTCCCAGGGGGTGTCTGCTGACATGATGTCACCAGGTGTCCCCGCCCCCTCCTCGCCCTTTGACCCCGCCCCTTGTAACCACGGTGTCCCCGCCCCCTGTTCCCACGGTTTCCCCGCCCCTTGCCAGCCCCCTGTCCCCGCCCCCTCCCCGGGTTCCCACGGTGGGGACACACCCACTGCCTCTCCCCAAACCTGTATCTGTGATCCCAATGCTTCCAATTCAAGGGATACAGAGCAGGGAACAGCAGATTCAATGCATAATCCCATGCTGTCACTGGCTCCTGTTACCTTTCAGCCTGCAGCTCAGGGAGGAGCACCCCCAACTGCTAATTGGAGTTCTTTTGGACGACAATTGATTAAAGAGATCTGTAAATCTCATAAAGAATATGGTCCACACAGTCCATATTTCCATGGCCTTTTAAATTCTGAATTGCGTAGGACTGTGGTGATTCCACATGATTTAAAACAGCTTTTTTCCTGTCTCATGACCTCCACGGAATTCAAATTATGGGAAATAGCATGGAAACAAATGCTAAAAGATGCTCTCCCAGGCTTGCATACTGATCCAAACACAGCCAAAGACAACAGTGGTAACCCTATCACCACTGAGCACCTCTGCGGTGAGGGCCAGTGGTCTTCACCCTCAGTCCAAGCTACTGCAATTCTTGCAGAAACACTCAAGAAGGTAAAAGAAGCAGCTGAAAAAGTATTCTTTTCCCTCCAACCTGAGGGGCCTTTTGAGCCCTATAGTAAAATTAAACAGCTACCATCAGAACCTTTTTTGAAATTTGTAGAAAGGTTAGCTAGAGCTATTGAAATACAAGTTAAAAAAGAGAATGCTAGGGAAGCAATTTTAGAGGAAATGGCATTTACAAATGCAAATGAACAGTGTCAAGCAGCAATCCTGAGCCTTCCTACAGAACCTCCCCCAATCCTAAAAGATATGCTTCTAGTCTGTAACAGGAAAGTGCCTCTGATGAGTGTAGCTGAGGACACCAGACCAAGGCTGCTGCCAAGACCACCTCAGCGTGTCGCCGTTGCCAGCCCTGCGCCTTTTCCCTCAGCACAGCAGTACCCTGGGCAGCAGCGGAGACCAGCAATGGTTGAGCCCACAAAACCATGCCTGCTTTGTAATAACCTAGGGCACTGGAGTAACCAGTGCCCCCTGAAAAGGGAATTTGATGAATTTAGAAATGGCAGGGGAAGAGAACTACAAGCCCTCCCTGGGGGTCAACAACAACAAAAAAACTGAAGAGGGAGCGCCGGCCTGCCAGGCATGCAGACACAAAAAGAGCAGGCCAAGGGAATAAGGGTAGCAAAACAAATCAAGCGTGCGATAATATTAATATTTGTGTAAGTGAAGCAGGTGCTTCAAAGACCAGGTCTGCTGGTCCAATGTTTAAAGTGAAACAAAATAACCTTTGTTATGATTTAGGTGATCCGGTGTTAACCACGTCTTCTGTCAATGAGCCTTACAGGTTGCAGCTGACAGAGTCACTTCTCCTGAAGGACACTGCCTGGCATTTTGTCTCTGTCAATCCTGAACAGAAGGGTACTTGGAACCGAATTCGTTGTAAGTACATCGTCATTGGGGACACCAAACACACACCACAAGAGATCGAAATTGCTCTGGGAATGACAACATCAGATCCTGAGCAATTTGTTCTCGGCCTGCACTGTTTCCACCCACCGCTGTTTCTTCCCAAGGGACAAATTGTTGCACAAGCTATCCCTGTGCCATCTTTACCTGAAAATATCGAAAAACAAGGGCCCACAGTCACCCGAGTACAAGTTATTGGGAAAGACAAACCCAAATTATGGTGTAATGTCAGTGGGGGTGGGGAGTCAAAATGCATTGAGATGCTTGTAGACACAGGTGCAGACTGCACAGTGATTCCAGTACAAGACTGGCCAGCACATTGGCCTTTGCAAAATGTTGCTGGTCATCTTCGAGGTGTAGGAGGTCTGCAATTAACAAGACAATCCAAAAGTATTATTCAATTTGAGGGACCAAACGGACAATTGGCAAATATCTGTCCATTTGTGTTAGATTATTCGGAACCTTTGTTAGGGAGAGATTTAATGGCCCAGTGGGGTGTCACAATTGATATTCCAGACTCCCCACAGCATTTTTGTGCAGCAGTCATGGAACAACAGCGCCCCACCCAAAAACTGAAGTGGAAAACAGACAAACCAGTTGATGTGAAACAGTGGCCACTCAGTAAACAAAAAATAAAGGTGCTTGAGGAACTAGTGCAAGAGCAACTAAAAAAGGGCCACATTGTGGAGACCATGTCCCCATGGAACTCTCCAGTGTTTGTCATCCAAAAAGCTGACAAAAAGAGATGGCGGCTCCTCTGCGACCTCCAACAAATTAATAATGTAATTGAAGATATGGGTTCTCCCCAACCTGGTATGCCATCCCCAACAATACTTCCCCAAGATTGGAAATTAGCTGTTATTGATATTAAAGATTGTTTTTTCCAAATCCCCTTGCACCCTGACGATGCACCATGTTTTGCATTCTCGGTCCTCTCCATCAATTTAGAAGCCCCTATGAAAAGGTACCATTGGACCGTTCTTCCTCAGGGATTGAAGGTATCTCCAGCCATCTGCCAGTGGTATGTCTCTTCCCTGCTTTCCCCAGTATATGCAGCCGCAGAGAAGGCCATCATCTATCATTATATGGATGATATCCTTGTGTGTGCCCGCAATGATGATTTACTCACACATGTGCTTGACCTAACGATCAATGCATTGATTGTTGCAGGGTTCGAGCTCCAGGAAAAGAAAATTCAAAAGATGCCACCTTGGAAGTATTTGGGCTTAGAAATTGGAAATAGGACCATTGTTCCTCAAAAACTAGAAATCAATCCAAGGATCAAGACCCTTGCAGATGTCCACAAGTTGTGTGGGTCTTTGAATTGGGTAAGACCATGGCTTGGTCTGACTAACGAAGACCTTGCCCCTCTTTTCAATTTATTGAAAGGGGGAGAGGACCCAGGTGCTCTTAGGTCTATTACCCCAGAGGCACGGAAAGCTCTAGAAAAGGTTCAGATTGCAATGTCCACAAGACAGGCCAAGCGATGCCAGCCTGACCTGCCATTCAAATATATCATTCTAGGTAAGTTGCCACACCTCCATGGAATTATTTTCCAGTGGGAGGAAAAACAAACACCTAAGGCAAAGAACACACCAAAAAAGGACCGGGACCAGAGGGACCCTCTCTTGATCATAGAATGGGTTTTCCTCAGTCACAAAAGGTCCAAGAGATTGACAAAGCCTCAGGAGCTGGTAGCAGAACTGATCCGGAAAGCAAGGACCCGGATCAGGGAGTTAGCAGGATGTGATTTTAAGTGCATTCACATCCCAGTTAAGTTAAAATCAGGTCAAAATACTATGAAAATACTGGAACAATTGTTTCAAGAAAATGTAGTGTTGCAGTTTGCTCTAGATTCCTACTCAGGACAAATTTCCATAGCGTGGCCCACTCACAAATTGTTCGAACAAGATGTTCAATTCACTCTGAAATTGAGAAGTGCTCTAAGTAGGAGACCTTTAAAAAGGGCTCTGACTGTCTTTACAGATGCGTCCGGGAGGTCCCACAAGTCTGTTATGACTTGGAAGGATCCTCAAACCTAGCAGTGGGAGATGGACATTGCTGAGGTGGAAGGTTCACCTCAGGTTGCTGAATTGGCTGCGGTTGTTAGGGCTTTTGAAAGGTTCTCAGAACCATTTAATCTGATTACAGACTCTGCATACGTGGCAGGAGTAGTATCCAGGGCAGATCAAGCAATACTGCAAGATGTGTCTAACATCACACTTTTCAAATTGCTCTCAAAACTGGTAAAGTTAGTCACTCACCGAGAGCAACCATTTTATGTGATGCATGTCAGGTCACACACGGACTTGCCAGGGTTTATCGCTGAAGGCAAGAGAAGGGCAGATGCTCTTGCTGCACCTGCAGTGATAGCCACTCTCCCAAATGTTTTTGAACAGGCAAAGATTAGCCACCAGCTTTTCCACCAAAATGCACCTGGCCTGGTTCGTCAGTTTAACATCACTTGAGAACAGGCCAAAGCGATTGTGGCCACATGCCCAAATTGCCAACAACATGCACTCCCTACAGTGAGTACGGGAGCAAACCCAAGGGGACTGAACAGTTGTGAACTATGGCAAACAGATGTAACACACATACAGTCTTTTGGACAGCAGAAATATGTTCATGTTAGTGTAGATATCTTTTCTGGAGTGGTCTATGCTTCTGCCCACACAGGAGAATCATCTATTGATGCTATTAAGCACCTCTTACAGGCTTTTTCTTTCATGGGCATCCCCAAGGAGCTGAAAACTGATAATGGGCCTGCTTATAAATCCAAGGAATTCAGGAGCTTCCTGCAGCAATGGGGAGTAGAGCACAAAACTGGCATCCCCTACTCTCCTACAGGTCAAGCCATTGTAGAAAGAACTCACCGTGATATTAAAAGGGTCCTGGACCAGCAACAACAGGTTCTGAAGGTGGAACCTCCCCACATCCGGTTATCTAGGGCGCTATTCACAATCAATTTTCTGAATTGTTCTTTTGACAGCCTGAACCCGCCCATCCTACGCCACTTTGGGGGGAGCAATCATAGGTTGATGAAAGAAAAACCTCCAGTTTTAGTAAAGGACCCTGAGACTTGGAAGATGGAGAGACCTTACAAATTGGTTACTTGGGGACGTGGATACGCCTGTGTGTCCACCCTCTCTGGTTTAAGGTGGGTTCCTTCCAAATGGGTAAAGCCCTATGTTCCCAAGGTCTCAGAGAAATCTACAGAAGCACCCCAGGTTGCTCATGCTGCCTGGAGAAGGAAACGCCGCACGCGTTCTCTGGAGGAAATTCCATTTAAGCCTCCTATCTGGAATAGTTTGTAATATATGTTTGTTTCAAGTTTTTGTACCAGTTTAGATCCCACTGTTCGTGTGTAGCCTCGAGATGCCATGAGACTGAGCCTGCTTCTTGTCCTACTCGTGATCATCCCACCTGCGATATCCTGCATAGTGCTGCAGCCCAAACCACATATGGACTACCTTGGCAAAGGTTCTCGGACATCAACAGAGAAACTGACAACGGGCTGAATGGACTGTTCAAAGGCTGGGGACTCTCGGGCTGGTTGGGATCTATTCTGAAAACTGTGTTTTTAGTGCTGTTTATTTTTTCTATAGTTTTGTAGTTGTTAGCATTGTTTTTGGACTAATCAAACGCATGATTCTCAAGTTAATTTCAAGCTCATCTCCCCCTCCTGAGGTCTACCATTTGGAAGCCCTCAGTGCTCCAATGGACGACCTGGAAGCCTCAGTGGAAAACACTGACCCTCCTGTAGAGGAAGAACTGATTTACCAACCATGGTTTGGCAATCATTCTGCACCACAAACACAGTCCTCTTCTTTTTAAACAAAACTAGGGGGAGATGTTGCGGTGTGTCTGAAACTTCCGGGTCCCTTTCCCAGGTGTGCCTATACCTCTCTCCCTTCCCCCTTGCCTCCATGCTGAGTGAGTCCTGTCAATCAGGCTTAACATTCCAGCAAGGCGTCGTGTGGTTGGTCAAGTTCAAAGGATGCCCCTTAGGCCCGGAGGTCATTGGCCTGTCTAGGTGTCATTCCCCCCCTGAGACCCGGCCCCTCTCACCTAGTTGGGTGACTCACCTGTACCTCCCCTCCCCGTGTCCCTGAGCTTAAAAAGGTAATCAGGCCATGCGGTCATCAATTCTGTTGGAGCAGTTGCTCACATTCAGACATCTGTAACCATGGAATAAACCTCTGGATTTAAACCCTCCAGCAGAATCCTCTCCTTTTTCTCTTCACCATCGCCAGAAGCTCTTCCTCCTGAGGTAAACGGAGTTCCTAACAAGCCTGGACTTGTTCAGTGCCCAGCTGCAACCACCAGCGAGCCAAGGTATCTCTGGGGTGATTACACCACAGTTGCTGCCTTTGGCCCAGCAGCGAGGGTCAGACTGGCCCAGGCACAATCTAACTGGTAATATTTGGATTCATATTCCAATAAGACCAAAATTTGCCTTCTCGGTGCCAGCAATTACAATGCTGAGCCCACGCAGAGATATCAATGGAAAGTTTTGCGCCAAGGAATGCAAAATTCTCCGGCCATATGCCAAAGGTATGTGGCCTGTGTCCTCTCTGGAGTTCACAAGCAGTTTTCTGATGCACGTCTGTATCATTATATGGACGACATTTTAGTGTCTGCATCCAGGACAAGCTGCTGAGGATTAAGCCTCAGTTGCTCAATGCTTTGTACTCTCATGGGCTGCAGGTGGCTCCAGAAAAGGTTCAACAACAACCTCCTTGGAAGTATTTGGGGGTCAAAATTCTGGAATAGACAATCCGACACCAGGAGGTGCAATTTGTACATTTGGTGAAGACGCTGAAGCTGAAGACCCAGAAATTGGTAGGTGTCATCACTTGGTTACGTCCGTACTTGGGACTGACCAACACACAACTGTCTCCTCTGTATGATTTGTGGAAAGGAGACAATGGTCCTGCTTATGCATCACAGAAGATGTGGCAGTTCCTGCAGTTGTGGGGTGTGTCACACAGGTTTGGTATCCCTCATGCTCCGACTGGTCAGGCTACTGTAGAAGATGCTTGTGGTACTCTGAAGCGGGTTCTTCAGAAACAAAAATGGGGAATGTAGGGTAAAACCCCACACAGTCAGTTAGCAAAAGCTTTGTACACCATCAATCATCTCACTGTGCTACAGAACTCAAAAAATCCTGTCATTTTGAATCATCACCTTTTGTTGCAGGCTCTGGACAAGACACGTCAGCCTCAAGCGAAGGTTCAGATGTGGAATTTAGTCACCAAACAGTGGGAAGGTCTCTATGACCTTATCACTTTGGGGCGTGGGTATGCTTGTGTATCCACAGATACTGGGGTACCCTGGGTACCTTTGAAGTGTGTTCGTCCTGACCTGCGACTGCAGAGACAGAATCCAGCACACAGGCAAAATGGAAACTGACCAAACTGAAAGTCATCAAGTGGATGAATCGTTGAGTGATGACTCAGATACAGATGGTGTGAGTGATCACTCCGATGATTCCTCCATGAGTGGACACTGAATGTTGTTCATTTTTCCTCTTAACATTGCTTGTTTTTCTTTCTTTTTTTTTTTTTTAAATGGAAAAAGGGTGAGATGTCGCCCTGTTCTTTGAAGGTTCTTCTAAGCCTTCTGATGTTTACATTTTTGTAATGGAGTTTTTTACACACTTTCCATGTAAATAATGATTGTTTTGCAGTCCTTTCTGCAGGAGGAGAAAATTGATGGACTGTTGGTTTGACCAGTGTGGTTGGAGAGGTGGCAATTTCATCTTCCAATCCATGGATGCTTTTGGAATTTTATAAATATCGAGGTCCAGAAAAAAATGTGCCTTTTTTGCCTTGGACATCTCAGGGTGTGAGTGTCGTTCATTTTGTGTCGTATTGCGACACCCTACCTCTCTAAGCAGCTGGATGCAGCAGCTAAGGGGTGGCCAGGATGCCCCAGAGCTGTTGTGGCTGTGGCAGTGAACATTCAGGAAGCACACAAGTTCACCCTGGGCCAGAAGATGACAGTGCTGGTGTCCCACACAGTGTCTGCAGTGCTGGAAGTAAAGGAGGGACATTGGCTCTCCCCACAGAGATTCCTGAAATACCAATCCATAATGGGGGAACAGGATGATGTAGAAATTGTGGTAACTAACATTGGGAACCCAGCTTCTTTGCTCAGTGCTTGTATGGGAGAAATGGTGTGTGACAGAGGTCACAAGGGTTGCAGCATGAAGAGAGAGGCGAGAATGTTGACCTCATGTTCAGAAGGCTTGATTTATTATTTTATGATATATATTACATTATGACTATACTAAAAAGAATAGAAAGAGAGTTCTCAGAAGGCTAGCTAAGCTAACAATTGAAAAGGAATGAATAACAAAGGAGCTGTGCAGAGAAAATTATTGTGGTTATCTGTTGCCAATCAAAACTTTACTCAAGCGCTGGTGTGGAATGAACAGGGAATTTCTTCACCTGTAGAACATACAATTCTATCAAATCACCAAAACAATTTTACAATATAAGAAAATGCAAAACCAATGCAAAGAAAGTTCAAGCCCAAACAGCTGAGTTTCAGGAAAAAGTCCATGGACTGAAGATGTTCCTCTTTGCCATCTCTGAAAGTCCCTTTTGGTCCTGAAACAGGCTTGCTGCAGAAAAGTCCATCAATAGTTATCAAAAGCCATTGACAGTCATCAAACAATTTCAAACAATTTGAGACAACTTCTGGAATGTCCTGCCACAGCCCTTTATTGAATAATTTTGGGCTGAAGCTAATTTTTGGCCCTTCAATGCTTCAGAGTTGCTGCCAGCTATTTCAACTTTTTTTTTTTCTTCTTTTTTTTTTTTTTTTTTTTTTTTTTTTTTTATCAAAAAGAGCAGCAGCAGAGCAGCCAAAGAAAGTCCCTGGTGGGCCCTGGCCCATGTGGAGGGATCAGGAACCCCAGATCTGGCCCACAGAAAGGCGGGCCAAGACCAATAGGGAGAAGCAAAACCACCAAACCCATTAGGAGGCCGGGAGGTGGCCCTGGCCCAGGGACCCGAGCCCAACAGCCCAGGCCCAACATGGCAGGCGGGCTCTGCCTTCCCACAGCCTGGCCCCGCACTGCCAACGGAATGGTGACCAAACGCTTCTTTTCCCCAAAATCACCAAGGCATGCCAGCAGCAGGGAAATAGAAGAAGCCCCAAGAACCCTCATCTCGTGTCTAGGAATGTTTTTTCTCCACAGCAAACAAGCCATGATCACTTCCTGCTGTGCCCTCTGCAATGCAAATGCAACAGGTGTGTCTCCCATCTGCCTCACGGCACCACCCCCTCTGGGCTGGGGACCAAAGGCAGAACTCTCGGCACCCACCTGCCCCTCGCCGCTGGGGCGCGAGAGGGGCAGCAGAGAGATTCGCACCCCCCAAGGGAAAGCAACTGACCAAACAGCCCCCAACCCGCCAAGAATGCTGATTTTGAATGCAGGCAGATGGGCTGCACCCACAGCCAGCTGTCGGGCCATGCCTCCTCCACAGAAAGGGAGGCCGGCGCCCTCTTCCCCTGTCCCAGCTTCCCCTGCAGGGGCAGCCCCGGGACAGCCCGAAAAACTCGGGGGGGAAGCCACGCTGGGTGCAGGAGCCGCTGTGGGCTGCTCCGAGGGTCCCGTGGGTTCGGCGCCGTCTTCAGCATCATCCTGAACAGGCACTGGCTCGGTTTGAGGCGGCGGGGCCGGAGAGGGGGCTGGTGGATGCAGCAGGGCAGCCGGGGGGGCGGTGCCGAGTCGCTGTTGTCGCCGAGGGCGTCTCCTGCCAACAGCGATGCAGCCGCAGGGAGCGGTGTTTCTGAGCTCTCAGGCGCAGGCGTGGAAGCCGGTGAAGCCATGGGCAGGACCACCCGGGGAGGCGGCCGCGGGGCGGGTCCAGGAGGAGGCCCTGAAGGCCTGGCAGGCGGGACCTCGGAGACCGGTGCTGCCCCCATCTCTGAGCGGGGCAGGGCCCAGGAGGCCGGCCAGGGCGGGGCCTGCAGGGCTGTAAGGGGCGGTGCAGCCCACTCCCATCCCCCCAGAGAGAGAGAGGGGGAGGGAAGGGATGGCTGCATCTGACCATGCTCCGAAGACGCAGTAAAAATACTTCGTCTCCTGGCAAAACTTCCCCCCCACTGCCGGGATGCAGGGGGGCTGGGAAGCAACAGATCATCCTCCTCCAAAGGATCTTCTCCCGCTGGAGTCAGAGGAAATGGGACGAGCCCGTTGCAGTTGGCAATCCAGGGAAAAACAGCTGCTCTCCGGTTCAAAACTGGAAAGAACATCCTAAATGCTGGATAAATCTGGGGGTATCCAAACCCATGGTCCAAAACGAATTGGAAAATGGAGTCCATGTACTCCCATACGAAAGCATCAAGGGCACAGAGCACATTTGTAAAGAACCCAAAAATCTTTGCCCATTGAAAAAACTCATAGAAATCTGTCTCCAACAGGCAAAGTCCGTCCTCTTCACCCCATTTTTGACAGAGGGCAATAAGCTTCTCCTCTGAAGGGGAGAACCGAACCTCCTCCTCTATGGGGGAAGCCCTCCACATCAGCAGCCACAAACTACCAAGGGCTGCATTTTCAGGAAGGGAAAAGCCAACAGTACCTTTTGAAAGAGTCCAGCATGCTCTTGCCAGCTCCATTGCGCTACTGTGCTTTCCGAACATCTTCCTGGAGGCTTTTCAGAAGGTTCTCTTTGTGGTCAGCCTTGCTGTGAACTCCAAATCAGGATCTTCAGTTCTTCAGCTCCTGGCTAGAATCCACTTCTGTGGTCACTTGTGAAGCAACCATCAATGCCACACATTCGGGGTTTACCCAGTGCAGCAATTGTTCCTCTGGGGGTCTCTCCAAGTAATTTGCTCTTCAGACGAGGGATCACCAATTGATGGTTTTGTCCTCCTCACTCACTCGGGGTTCACCAATTGTCACAGACGCACAAGGGTCTTCAGGGTGTAAAGAGAGACGAGAATGTTGACCTCATGTTCAGAAGGCTTGATTTATTATTTTATGATATATATTACGTTATTACTATACTACAAAGAATAGAAGGAAAAGTTCTCAGAAGGCTAGCTAAGCTAAGAATAGAAAAGAATGAATAACAAAGGTCTGTGTCCCGGCAGAAAGCAAGAGCAGCTCTGCCAGGAATGGTCAGTAAATCCAAACATCCACAGGAGACCAATCACGGATCCACCTGTTGCATTCCACAGCGGCAGATAACCATTGTTTACACTTTGTTGCTGAGGCCACAGCTTCTCAGAAGGGAGAAAAATCCTAAAGAAAGGATTTTTATGAAAAGATGTCTGTGACACCCCACCTATCTCTCTAACCCTCAGATGCCTTGCCTACCTTTTTGCCGTGGATCTTGTCCTCTGAGAGTTCTGTCGTTGTCCTGGTGTGAGGGTTGCTGTCCTGTCCCACCGGGAGGGTTCCGCTCTGGTCTCCCTGTCAGGGTTGCTGTGTTGTGCTGCTGTTGGGGGAAAAGGCTGTGCTATTGTTAGGAGGGCTGCTTAGGCTGAGGTGAGGGCTGGGCTGAGGGCTGGTGCACCTGTACCCTAACTTGCCTCCTAAGCTGTTCCCTGTAGCCCTGATCTCCAGTGCACTGTGCAGCCCTCAAGCCTTCTCCCTTGACCCCTCAAGCCCTCCCTCAACCCCTCAGGCTCTGTCTGTCACCCTCAAGCCCCCCCTATGCCCCTCAAGGCCCCTCTCAGCTGCCCCTCAGCTCCTGTGTGTCACCATTAATCCCTCTCCTTTGCCCCTCAGCCCCCAGCTTCTCAGTGTCACCCTCCAGCTGCCCCTGCCACCCTCAGCATCTCTGTGTGTCACCCACTGTCCCCTCTCCCTGCTCCTCCCTCAGCTCCCAGCCTCTGCCACCCTCAAGCCCCCACAGTACCCCTCAAGCTGCCCCTCAGCCTCTGTCATGCCCTGAAAGGACCCTAAAAAACCCTCTCAATTCCCTAAAAAAGGCATAGTTTTCAAAGTGTCCTAAACACCCCACAAAAACAAAAAATAGCCTCAGAATACACTAAAAACACCCTACTTTTAAGAAGCCCCTAAAACACCTCTAAAAATCTCCAAAGAACCTTTTGGGACTACTTAGAGATTTTTTAAAGAGCTCTGAGAATACCCCTAAAATCTTGAAAATGCCCTGTAAGACCCTAAAAAAGCCTATAAAATTCCCCCAAAAACCCTAGAAATAACCTAGTCGTAAAAAAAGTTCTCCATATACCCTCAATACCCTTCAAAAAGCCCTAAAACCTTTTAAGTAGTCCTTAAAAAGCCCCCAAAATATCTGAAAACACCCCTAACAATTCCAATTAGTGGTAAGACATCCCTTAAAACACCCTAAAATGTTTTTTAAAAGCCCTGAAAAAGCCCTAAAGGTTCTTAAACATTCCCAGAGAATTCCTAAAAAACTCTTGCAAAAAAAACCCCTAAAATATCCTTAAAAATCCCTGAAAAAAAACCTAATGAAACCCCTAAACGTCTGTTCAACTCCTACCTGTAACTCTGTGGCCTCCAAACCTCATCTCTACCTTCCAATCGGGGTAACTGCCTGCAGCTGCTGGGAGCGCTCTGGGGCTGTCCCACCATGAGGGTGGCACCTGTGCCCTAACCCTGCCTGGTACCCCGTGTCCTGTGCACCCCAACCCTCAGGGTCAGCTCTCCAGCTGTCCAGCCCCCCCATCTTTGCCCCTCAGCAATGTCTGTGTGTCTCCCAGAGGCGCGTTCAGGATCCCACGTGCTGCTGCAGGGAGTCACCGGTGGGCAGTGGGGGAAGTGAGGGACGGGGCAGGGGCAACCTGGATTTCAAAACCCCAGCAGACGGCCGGGCACTCAGCACCACAGGAATCCAAACACCATCGCCACAATTGTTCCTTGCACACAAAACTCACCCGGCCAGGTTCCCGATGGAAGATTGTAGGAGCCACTTGGCACTGTCAAACCAACCCTGCCAGTTTTAATCTGGGAGGCATCCTGTGCAATGCGGAATTTGAGCAGCCAGCTGGCCACTCTGGGACACAGGCCCCTGAACAGCAATGCCAGCCCATTTCCCTGGAAACAAAACTCACCTGCCCAGGTCCCTGATGGCAGATTGAAGGAGATACTTGGCACTGCTAAACCACCCTTCCATCCTGCAGGGGCATTCACCTCCCTTCTCTGTCCAAGGCCCAGCTCCCCTCACCCGGCCGCATGGCTTCCCCTCCCACACCCAGCCCGCAGCCGGGCAGGGCAGCTCTGAACCTTTCACCCACCGGAACCAAGAGAGCTTCCCCTGGGAGTTCTATGCTTTTAACCCCCTGTGTGCTCAGAGGCATATCCATGTCCGCAGTGGCCACACCAGGTGCAAAATTCAAATCTGAGGACCTATTGGTTTGACCTATTAGTTTGATAAAACCACACATTGGTTTGATCCCAAAAAACGCACTTCCTTTTCAAACCAGGACAGCGGGACCAATGGATCCGAACAGAAAATCCTAAACTAGCTCAGTAACCCAAAAAGAGGGGTTAATTGTGAAATGAGCGGCTCTGATTGGCTGGCCCACCACAGCCCGCGCCTCTCCATCCCCGCCCCCACCTGCCCAGCGCCCCAAGGTTCCCCCTGCCCAAAAAACCCCCAGCCCGGGGCTGCAGCGTCCCGGAAAGGTCTCAGCCAATGGCAGCGCAGGCAGGAGGCGTCTTAGCCAATGAGAGCTCGGGGCGTTGGATTGCCTCATCGGTTGTCGGGCAGAGCCCGTGGCCGGTCGCTGCCCAGAAGCGGCGGCAGCCAATGAGAGCGCGCGGCGCTGCCGAGCCCGCCCTGCTCCGGACTGGCGCTCCCAGCGCAGCGCGGCTGCTTTGGGGCTGCTGCTCCCTGCCCGGCCCCGGCCATGGGGCGAGGGGCGGCAGCTGGGGCCCTGCTGGTGGCACTGGTGGTGCTGGGAGCCCCTCCGGCTGCGGGGGCGGAGGTCTCGGGTGAGCGGGGGGCGGGAGGCGCTGGGACGGGGGGGAGAATGGGGAAAAGGGGGCGAAGGGGGGAGCCCGGAATGGAGGGGGAGGAGGAGGGGACCCCCCAAAGGGAGAGCGGGAGGGGCTGAGGTGTGGGGGGAGGAGAGGGAGAAGTGGGAGAGGGTGGGGAAGGGGGGAAAGGGGGGAACGGGGGAGGGGTGACCCCCCCGAGGGGGCTGGGGATTGGGGAATTTGTGGGAAAATGGGGAAATGGGACCCCAAAAGTGATTTGGGAGCGGCCGGAGGTGGGAGGGGAGAGGATGTGGAAGGGGAAATGGGGGAAGGGTGGCAAAGAGGAAGCGGCAGCGCGGGCAGGAGCGTCCCATGGCGGCCGTGGGGCACAGGGGGTGCGGAGTGGGGATCCGGGGTGGGCCCCGGAGCTCTGCGGTTTCTGCTGGGGTGTGCTGGGAGGGCACCCCCCGATCTATGTTCTGCACTCACAGGGGTGTTTCAGGAGCAGATAACATCGGAGTGTCACTTCATTAACGGCACGGAGAAGATGCGGTACGTGGAGTGGTTCATCTACAACCGGATGCAGTTCGCGATGTTCGACAGCGACGTGGGGCACTACGTAGGGTTCACCCCCTATGGGGAGAAGGTGGCTAAGTCCTGGAACAGCGACTCGGCTAAACTGGAGTACAAAAGGGCTCAGGTGGACAGGTACTGCCGGAACAACTACGAGGTGGCCACCCCGTTCCTCCTGGGGCGCCGAGGTGAGCTCGGGGCAGAGCGTGTCCCCTCGGGCCCTGCCCTGCCAATGACCCCGGAACACCACAAAACCTCCCTGGACATCGACCCAGAGCCCTCAGCGCTCCTTGAACACATCTCCGGAACCCCCTGATCCACCCATTGACCTTTGTGGCTCGCCCAGTCCATCCCAGTTCCTCCCAGTGCGTCCCCGCGCCTCCAGCTCAGCCGAGCGTGGAGCTGACGCTTCTCAGCCAATCAAAGCACGAACCTCTGATGACTCATCTGTTGCCAGGCAGACCCGCAGCGCCGACTGCCCCGGGCTGGGCTCGGCCTCCCAGTGCCGCGCACGTCATTCCCAGTTCCTCCCAGTGCCACCAGAGTCTTTCAAACTCCCTCCCAGTCCATTGCCAATCCCTCCCAGTACCTACTCAGTCCCTCCCAGTCCTACTGAGGCCATTCCCAGTTCATTCCAAGTTCATTCCCTCAGCACAATCTCCAATTCCAGGGCCCCTCATCTCCTCCCATTTCTCTCAAAACCACCTCAGTTCCTCTCCGTCCATTTCCAGTTCCTCCCAGTCCTTCCCAGTTCGGTCCACCCACTCTAACTCAATTCCCAGTCTATTCTCAGTTCATTCCCAGTTCACTCCCAGACCTCCATCCTCTCTCCCAGTACTCTCCATCCCCTCCCACCTCTCCCAGTGCCATTCAATTCCCTCCCAGTCCATCCCACTCCGTCCCAGTACATTCCCAATCCATCCCAGCCCATCCCCAGTCCCTCCCACCACATTCCCCTGGCCATTCCTTATCACTCCCAGTCCATGCCAGTCTCTCACCAGCCCACCCCAGCCCTCCCCTCTCTCTTGCTCTCTCTCCCAGTGTCCCCCAGCGTGTCCATCTCGCTGGTGCCCACTCGAGCTCCCAGCCCGGCCCCGGCCGCCTGCTCTGCTCCGTCATGGATTTCTACCCTGCTGCCAACCAGGTCAGGTGGTTCCAGGGCCAGCAGGAGCTCTCGGAGCACGTGGTGGCCACCGACGTGGTCCCCAACGGGGACTGGACCCACCAGCTGCTGGTGCTGCTGGAAACGCCCCCCCGGCGCGGGCTCAGCTACAGCTGCCAGGTGGAGCACGTCAGCCTGGAGCAGCCCCTGAGGCGGCACTGGGGTACGGGGGAGCCCCTGGGGGCGCTGGCAGAGCCGCTGGGCTGTGCTGGGAGCCACTGGGAGGGAGCTGGAGAGAGGCGGGCTGCAACTGGGAGAGGGGCTGGGGGCTGGGCAAGGGCTGGGAAGGGGTTTGGGGGATGCTGGGGAGGGTGGGATGGGGTTGAGCGGGTCCTGGTGGACACTGGGAGGGAGTTTGGGGGTCCTGCTGGACACTGGGAGGGAGTTTGGGGGTGCTGGGTGTGACTGGGAGGGATCGCAGTGAGCCCCGAGGGGCTGGAAGGAGATCGGCGATGGCAAAGCGGGGCTCGCCATGAGCTCGGTTGTGCTGGGCACAGCCTGGGAGGGCTCTGGCTGAGTCCTGCTGGGGCTGCCAAGGGACTGCGAGAGGCTTTGGGGGTCCTGGGGCGCTGGGGGCACCTGGGAGGGGGCTGTGGGATGCTGAGAGGGACGGGAGGGGCTTTGGTGGCTCCTGGCCAGGACAAAAAGGGATCGGGGGGAGGTTTCAGGGGGCCCTGGCTGGGCCGGGGGCCACAGGGAGGGCGCTGGGAGGGGCTCGGGGTGTCGGTGAGAGGTTTTGGGGGTGCTGAGCCCTGCAGACCCCCCAGAGATGCCGCCGGACGCCGCCCGCAGCAAGATGCTGACGGGCATCGGGGGCTTCGTCTTGGGCTTCGTCTTCCTGGCGCTGGGGCTCGGCTTCTCCCTGCGCAAGAAGGTCAGGGCGGGTGCCGGGGGTGGCGTCCCCGCCGTGGCGGAGCGTGTGCGCTCCCGCCGGGGCCCCCAGCCCGGTGTCACCCCCTTTTCTCTGCCCACAGAGCTCCTGAGCCGGCGGCGGCCGCAGCCCCTCCCCGTGGGCTCGGGCCCGGCCGGGACCCCCCGCTCCGTCCCCGCTCCGCTGACTTTGGGGGGGGTCCCGTGTCCCCCCCAGCCCCGCTGGCGCTCTGCCCCCGCCCAGTGCCTGCTCCCAGTGCTCCCAATAAAGCTTCCCAGTTGAGCCCGGAGCCGTTTATTGGGGGGCGATGGGGAGTGGTTTGGGGGGGGGCGATGGGGAGGGATCTGGAAAGAGGGAGGGGGACAAAGGGTGGGGGCTGGGCCCGGGGGGAGCGGGAAGAGGAGGAGGAGGAGGAGGAAGAGGAAGAGGAAGAGAAAGAGGAAGAAGAGGAAGAGGAAGGATCAGGAGAAAGGCCAGAGAGAGGAGGAGAAGGAGGCAGGATAAGAAATGAGGAGCAGGTGGGGGAAGGAGAAACTGGAAAGAAGAAGAAGAGGAGGAAGAAGAGCAGCAGCACCAGAACCTCGCCGTTTTTCCACGCCCCCAGAGCTGCAGCCCCCCCAGCCCCGTCAGCATTGCCTCCTCCCTACATCCTGCACTGAGCAGGGAGGGAGAGCTCAACCCTTGTTAAGAATATCTAATTAATTTAAAATAACTAATACTTTTTAATTTTAATAAAATGTTATTTCAATTTATGAAAACACCATACAACTTAAATTTATATGATTTAAAAAATAATTTTATATTGATGTAAGAGTCGGTCCCGAATTTTCCCTCGTCTGCCTCAGGATCATCATTTGGGGACCACTAAGAAAAGACCACCCCTGTCTTAAATCTCTAGCTCCAAAGGAGAAAGTCACATGCCAACAACGCCCTAGATCTGAGAGCGTTGCTAAGCCATTGTTCTCACAGCTGTTGTTTGCTGTGTGCTACACTGAACCCAATGAGAAGAAGAAGGGGCACCACGCCCTTTTTGCAACAACAGCCTTGGGAGCTGTCCCACCTCTCGGCCTGGCTGGACTTCTCCTCAGTTTCAGGTGGTCCCCCCACAGAAGACCCTCACCTGTTTTACAACCACCGGGACAGACAGACTGAGATGTAAGGAGCCTCTCCATCAAGGACTGAGACATGGAACCCCCATGTGAAAAGGCCCCTCTGCTCCTTCCAAGGACTGGGACTGAAACCCCCAGCCCGGGGCAGGTGTGTGGGGGAGGCAAGCTGACCGAAGCGAGATGTTTGCCTGCAGGTTGTGACCGCTGGACCAAGAAGACAATGGCTCTCACTCACTGCTGAGAGCATGGACTACCTGTTACATCTGTTCCTTATTGTATCTGTTTCCCCCCCCTCGTAATTTCCAATAGAGTTATCATAATAAAAACCTCTGAGTTAGCAAGAGACTTCGAGATCTCCCCGACGCAACAGGCGGATCCTCGACTGGACTGGACCAAAGGAGTTTGTCTCTACGTTTGGCAGCCCTATTCCCTCTCTCTTCCTTTATCTTTTCTCTCCCTTAATCCCTTTATTGCATTTTGCTGTGGTCATTCAATAAAGGTGCATTTGTTTCGATTATCATTGCAAACCCCCTTGTACCGTGTCGGTTCTTTTTGCACCCTGAGATCAAATCCACGAACCATCACGAAACCCGTCCATGAGGACGGATTGTGACACCCCCCGAGGACCCCTCCCCAAATTCCTCCCCAAAGCATCCCCAACACCCCCAGACCCCGCTAAAACCCCCTTAAGTTCCCCCCAGACCCTCTCCAAATCTCCTCAAGACCCCTCCCCAAATTCCCCTCACGACCCCTCCAGGACCCCTCACCTGTCCCTGCGCCTCCTCAGCAGCTCCCGGAGCCCCCCGTCCTCTCCCAGCGCCTCCCCCGCTCTCTCCAGCGCCTCCCGCAGGACCCGCCCAAGCCCGGGGCGGCTCCCGGGGGTCCCTGAGGGGGTCCCGGGGGGCGGGGCGGAGGGAGGGGGCGCCCGCTCCATGCCCGGCCCCGGGGTCAGGGGGCGCTGCTTCGGGCTCGGTTCTGATTGGCTGGTACGCGTGGGGAGGGCGGGAGTTGCTATGGGGAGTTGGCCAGTGATTGGTTGGTTTCGTAGAGGGTGCGGTGATTGACAGGAGAAGGGCGGGGGAGGCGGGTTTGCCGAGGGGAGGCGCACGGTGATTGGTTGGATAAAGGCAAAGAAGACGGGAGCTGCTGAGGGAAGACGCCCGGTGATTGGTCGGTTCAGGACGAGAGAGGCGAGAGTAGCTGAGAGGAGAAACGCGGTGATTGGATTGTTCGGTGTGAGAGGTGGGCGTGCCTGAGGGGAGGCATGCAGTGATTGGGTGGATCGGTGCACAGAGAGCCTGGTGTTCCCGAGGGGAGACCCGCGGTGATTGGATGGTTTGGAGCAGGGCGCGCAACTACTGGTTGAGAAAAGTCCGGGATTTTTAAGGGAACATTCCCGGACTTTTGGGGGGAAACTCTCAGATTTTTAAGGAAAAATTCCCGATTTTTGCAGGAGAAACATTCCTGGAGCTTTTGACCCTACGTGACCCCAAATAACTCAAATAACCCCAAAACACTTGGAAAAAACCCCCAATAACCACAAAGAACCCCAAACAATACCTAGAAATCCCCCAAATAACCCCAAAAAACGAAAAAAACCCCTCCACCAAGTTAAAGCCAAAAAACCCCTAATGATATCAAGCACACTGAAAAAACCCCCATATACACCAACATTAACCCCAAGAACCCCAAATACTTCCAAATAAACCCACATAAACCCAAATAAGCCCAAACAAACACTAATACTTCCAAATAAATAATTCCAAATAACCCCAAATAAACAAGAAATAAACCCAGTAAAACCCAAGATAAACCCCAAATAGTCCATCAATAACCCCAAACAAACCCTAAATAAACACAAATAAACCCCAAGAATCCCCAGTTCCTCACGTCCCCACCCCAAAACAGATCCCGACCAATCAGAACGCGCGGCACTGACGACGTTCCAACTGCTGGGCTCAAACTCAGAGCACGAGCCCCGCCCAGCGATTTTCAGCCAATCAGCGCCCGGCTCGACTCTGACTCATCACTTGCCGGGCACAGACCAAGGCCTCTCACTGCGGTAAATACTCAGAGATCTGGCGGGGTAATTTCCAGCCAATCAGAGCGTGTCTTGCTGATGACTCATCAGTTGCCAGGAGCGCATTTGGTGGGGGAGGGGGGAAGGTGACCCTGGGGATGGGCTGGGGACCCCAAATTAATCCAAAACGGGGTCGGGACCCCAAAACGGAGCAGGAGGGGCCTGGAGCCCCCAAAACCAAACACGGGGGAGGGGATTGGGGGAACGATCGGAAAGGGGAGGGAGAGTGGGGAAAAGAGGGTTGGGACCCCAAAATTGAGCTGGGAGGGGATGGGACCCCCAAATTGAGGTGGGAGGGGAATGGGACACCAAAATTAAGCTGGGAGGGGAATGGGATCCCAGAACTGAGCTGGGAGAGGGATGGGACACCCCAAATTGAGCTGGGATGGGGGTGGGACCCCAAACAGGAGGAAGCCAATTTTGTTCCAAGGATATGTAAATGCATTTATGGATATGCAAAGAGTCTATGAATATGCAACAGGCTGATGTCATGGGAGACAAGGACCATCGAGCAAAGGTTGTTATGGCCACCAAGACGCGCCAGTTATTTTCGGGGACACCCCTCAATTATTCTGGCTTGATTACATCAGCCTGTTGCAGATTCATAGACCCTCATGCATAACAATAAACTCATTTACATATTTCATGAAATATTTTATATGGCCCATCCTTTGATTACTACTACTACTACTACTACTAATATTAATAATAATAATAAAAATAATTTGAAATTAAAGGGCTCTCAGGAAAAGATATGGGAGTAGAAATAACAGTTCTTTCTTAGGAAAAACTAAAAATACAAACGCACTAGTACAAACAAAAAAACAACAGTGACAGAGTCAGAATCCTCTTGGAATCCAGTGAAAAAGGTTGATCCCTTGGAATCCAGTGGGAAAAGGGCTGATCCCCTGGGAATCCAGTGGGAAAAGCTTGATCCTCTAGGAATCCAGTGAAAAATGACGGTGATCCTTTGGAATCCAGTAGGAATAGGGCTGATCCTTTGGGAATCCATTTCTTACCCCCCTAAGACAGGGCATAGGAAGTGGAGTTTTTATAGGGTATCCCAAGGGTGGAGTTGGGGTTGGGGTCAGGGGAGGAGTTCTTAGCAACACAAGAAGGGTGACATTAAATTCCTGCCTCATAGCAACAGCAGCACTCCACACAGAACCTGTCCCCAAATCCTAAGTTCCCTCTAAAACAACTGAGAAATTATGGAACTCAGATATATTCAATCAATTTCCTTGATTTAACCCAGTTTTGGGTGTTTTTAAAGGATGAAGGTGAAGTAGAGGAAAATTAAGGCCAAACAAAAAGGCGAAGCAGCCAGGTGTGTTTCCAACATGGATCACAGGGAATGTGAGTGACCAGGGCTGTGCCCAAAGTGCCTCCTCCAGTGGGGGATGGAGCTGGAGCAGCGCACGAAGCTCTGCCCGCACTCGGGGCACTCGCAGGGCTTCCCTTAGTGGTGCCTCCGTTGGTGTTGGGTCAAGTGAGAGCTGCTGGAGAAGCTCTTCCCACACTGGGGACACTCGTAGGGCCTCTCCCCAGTGTGGATGCGCCGGTGGGTGACGAGGATGGAGTTGCGCTTGAATCGCTTCCCGCAGTCGGGGCAGCGGAAGGGCCTCTCCTCTGTGTGAATCTGATAGTGCCGAAGGAGACTGGAGCTGGTCGGAAACCTCTTCCTGCATTTATCACACTCGTAGGGTCTCTCCCCAGTGTGGATGCGCCGGTGGGTAATGAGGTGGGAGTTGTGCTTGAATCCCTTCCCACAGTCGGGGCATTGGAAAGGCCTCTCCTCCGTGTGAATCCGATAGTGCTGGAGGAGATTGGAGCTGTTCTGAAACCCCTTCCCACACTTGGAACACTCATAGGGCCTCTCCCCAGTGTGGATCCTCTGGTGCGTGATCAGGCTAGAGCTCTCTCTGAAGCACATCCCACACTCAGAGCACTTGTACGGCCTCTCCCCAGTGTGGATCCTCTGGTGCACAATCAGGTGGGAGCTCCGGCTGAAGCTCTTCCCGCACTCCCCACACTCGTAGGGCCGTTCCCCAGTGTGGATCCTCTGGTGTTCAATCAGGTGGCAGTTCCACCTGAAGCTCTTCCCACACTCCACGCACGTGTGGGGCTTCTCCCCATCATGGAGCTGCTCATGGAGCACCAGCTCCGAGCTCTGGCTCCGTCTCCGGCCGCCTTCCCGGCCCAGGCTGGCTCTTTCCGCCTCAGATCCCCGCCGGCTGCGTTTGCAGCCCCTCCTCGTGCGGCATCTCCGGGTCTTTTCCTCCCCGTTGGCTTCCTGCGCCGTGGAGCCGCTCAAAACGGCCTCTGCCACCAGGTTCTGCCATGGGCATTTGTCCTCCCTGCTCTCCATGCTCAGCTCCTGCTCTGGGGGAGGAAGGACAAGGACAGGATGGGATTTGCCTCCGTGCCACAGGCAAGGGCAAGGAGATCCCCCCAGGGCTGAGCTGCAGCCGGGGCCGTGCTGGGCTGGGAGATGGAGCAGCACAGAGGGGAAAGGGGCACTCATCGCCAGCTCGGGGCTGTGCACAAATCACCAACAGGACTGGACTGCTGGGAATGCGTCCTGAGCTGTGTGATTTTCCAACCATCTGTCTCATTACTTGGTTATGACAATGGGAAGATGCCTGTAGCTCACTTCACAGGTAGCAGACAAAGGACTTCATGTTAAAACTTACTTTAAAAGGTTTTTGACAAATCACACAAAGCAAAAGCATATTGACTGTAGTTCCATCCAAGCACTATAAGCACATTGACAGTTAAAACAATGCTTGCTTATTTCAAGTATAATACCTGCTTGTAAGCCTTAAAACACAATGCACAGAGCTCCACTATTAAGCTTGGAACTTCCTAATATCTTGCTAGATACACTTTTCCGCAGGTTAGGGATTTATTCTAGATAAGTGTTAATGCACAGACCATTGTTCTATTTCTCCTTACTTTCTACTTCTTATATAATTTTTCTGCTGACCAATCTATTGGCTGCTGCAAAGCTCAAATCAGTTCTACTGTCTCTGAGGCTTGTCTTTTGCAGCTTTCCCAAAACCCTCTGATTTTAAGCATTCCAGACACACTGACTTCCTCCTCACCTGCCTCATTGTCCTGGGGCATCTTCCTCCTCCTCGCAGCCTCCCAGGAGTTGGCAATGGGAAATCCTGGTTTGGGGAAAACAAGGAATGATCACGTTGAGTTTGAAGGTGCCTCTGCCCAAGTCCATCTCTACAAGTCACTGGCCATCTGGGCTCCAGAAACACCTCCCAAACACAAGATTCAGCCCTGAAAAAGCCTCCCAGGGGTTCCCCATCCCTGGTCCCTCCCCTCTGGTGTTCGAGGGTTCCCCCAGTCCAGCGGCTTGGGGTCACGCTTGGATTGGGGGTCTCCCTTCTCCTCAGTGCCCGCCCTGCCCAGGCTGCTGGCAGTCCCAGCAATGCCAAAAGCTCCCCCTGCTTCGCTCTCCCCATTTTGGGATCCAGGGGCTGTTTGGGCTCCCGGGCTCCCTTCTCCCCTCATTCTCTGCTCTGGGCTGCAGCGGCTCCAAGGAGTCCCCCCTGCCCCTCTCCAGGCTCTTGAGGCTCCCGCCAATGGCGGCGCTCCCCCCTCTCTGGGCTCCCCACTTTGGGCTCCTGGGGGACACAGGGCTCTGCTCCTCCAGGCTGCCTCTGCCGGCAGCCGCCAACGCCACTGCCCCGATATCCCCCCAAGGGGCCTTTTCCGCTCAGCCTTGGACTTCTTCATTCTCCAAACATCCCCCAAAAGCCCAACGCAGGGACCACACGTGATATCTGGGCCGAGCTCCCCCTCCTCGCTCACCGGCTCAATGGGGGGGGGGGGGGGCAATGATCCCACAGGTGGGGGCTGCGAATTCAGGCAGGGATCGACCGCGTGGTTCCCTCAGCTCAGCCTCCATCTGCCTCTGTCCCTCCTCTTCCTCTCCCTCCCGCTCCTCCCCTTCCATCCCCTGCACTCCTCCTCCTCCCTAAGGCCACCTCCTTCACCTCTTCCACCACTGCTCTCTCTCCGCCTTCATCCCTTCTCTTCCATCTCTCCCCCTGCTCCTCCCCTCTAACCCCACCTCCTCCTCCCCCTTCATCCCTGCCCTTCCCTCCCTCCTCCTCCTCCCCCAGCAGCAGCCACACCCTCGGTGCCCGTTCCCGCAGCCCTCGCAGCCCGCGGCAGGAGCGGGGATGGAGCCGGGACAGGTCGGGATGGGCAGCGCGGGGCTCTCGGCTGCTCCCAGCCACAGCGAGCGGGGAGAACCCGGCCCGGGCCAAAGGAGAGGCAAACTGGGCAAACTGGGGGCTGCACATCCAAACTGGGCCTTGCTGGGGACCCTGCCTGGCTACTGCCAGCCCTTGGGGCTCCTCCTGGCACATCCGCCAGGGGGGAACGCACACAGGGCTGAGGGATCCCAGCAGTGGCAGCACTGCCAGGGACTGGGCTGGACAGGGATCGTACTGGGAGTGACTGGGACTGTACTGGGCTTGTACAGATATCATACTGGGACTGTACTGGGTTTGTATTGACATTATTCTGGGATCATATTGCCATGCCAGGGCAGACTGTGATCGCACTGATGGACACTGGGATCATACTGGGATCATACTGGGAGTGACTGGGACTTTACTGGCTTTCTATTGACATCCTATTGGCATCATACTGGGATTCTACTGAGTTTGTATGACTCCATGCTGCCATCATACTGGGATCATGCTGAGATCACACTGGGAGTGAGTAGGAGCCTGGGGGGGGCAATTGAGACCATGTTAGGGGTAAATGGGATATACTGGGATGAACTGGGATGGTGCTGAGGATGGCTAGGATCATACTGGCAGTGAGTGCCACTACACTGAGGCTGACTGGGAGTGCTTGGGAGCAAATGGGATCATACTAGAAGGAACTGGAAAGATGGTGGAGGGAACTGGGGTACACTGGGATATACTGGGACTGACTAGAAGGAAAATGAGGGTGAAAGAGAGCAGCTGGAACCATGTGGAACACAACTGGTTTATTCTGGGAGAGACTGGGAGCACACTGGGGCCAAATTTGGATCATACTGGGAGTGACTGGACTAATACTGGGAGGAACTGAGTGTCACAGTGAGCACACCCTGCACATCATCCCCCATACTGGGCCTGACTGGGAGCAACTGGGAGCAAATGGCATCATACTGGGACTCACTGAGTTGATTGAGGAAGCAACTGGAACCATGCTGGTGGCAGCTGGGACCATACTGGGAGAGACTGGAAATAAGTGGGAAAATATTTGTGAAAAGTGCATTTTTTGTGATTGGGTTTTCACAATTATTAAAATGAATATTATATGTCTTGTGTTAGAAAGTAACGCTGTATTAATTCTCTGAAGTAGTGGGTTAAATATAGTTTTAGGTTATTAAAAAAATGTTAGAATAGAAACTATGCTTGGTATGAGACTTTTTTAAAAGAAATTACTTGCAGCGAGACAGCAGCCACAGGGCACCTAAATCTTTCAGCGAAAAAGAATTTATTGCTCTCTTATCAGAAGAAATGAACTTTTCCCCACCTCGAAGGTGCTGTTAGGATTCAGAGGAAGAAATTGAGGATGACCAGACAGAATCCTGTGTTTGAATGGAATTTATGCATCATGTATGAAGTCTATGAATATGCAACAGGCAATTGTTTGTAAGGGTTAATCCTGTGTTAACGGGTGTCCTTTGGGTGTCCTTTTCCAGGCTCGTGCTGCCCAGAAAAAGGTACCTGGACATCCATAACTCTTTGTATTTGTGGTCTCATATTGTCCGAATTGGATTTGTCGCAATTGTTATTACTCTAATATTATTACTATATTTTATAACCATTTTATTACCATTAAACTTTGAAAATTTTAAAAGCAAGTGATTGGCGTTTTTCACAATTTTGGTAGCAGAGGATGCTTACTAACACCTCGCTGCCGGTGCTTTAGGAGAGTCAGAGTGGGGAAGGCGCGCCCTGCCCCGTTGGCAGCCTCACTCTGTTCCCCCTGGGGTGACCGACAGACGCAGGTTATGGTGGACAAAAGGGGACAATAAAACAAAGAGAAGGGAAAAAGGATCCCTACAACCGCGGTAATTGGCCCCCTAAGAGTAGTAATGTGCATTAAGAACCCGGGAAGGAAGAGGGATTGGTAAATATTTCTCAGGGGGGCAGGTACAGGGGGATGAATGTGTGTGAATCAGAGGAGGGCTGGTTGTCCCAGACCTGCCAAGTGAGTGCTGGAGTCTCCCACGCTGCGTTTCCGACTTTCCGCGGTAAGTGGCCAGGAGAGAGAGGAAGTGAATGTTAACAGGAGTGAGAGAATCCCCCGGGGTAACTGGGACTGGGTCCCAGAGAGGGGCTGGACCCCTTGGAGGAAGGGAGCAGAGGAGTTTCCTAGCCCAATCCACTAGGAAACGGGACAAAAGGGGCCACTAAAAATGCCTGCTGGAATGAGGGATAAGAGTGCCCAAGAGCATCCAGAATTAAAACCTGCTGGGTTGAGGGACTAACATTCCAAGACCATTCAGGGTTGAGCAAAATTCTGCCAGAGTGAAGATATGTTCAAGAGCATCTGGGATTGGAGCACACAGCTGGGCTGAGGGATAAAAAAATTCCCAAGTGTTGGGGAAGATGAAACAGGAAAGCCTTATATATATGGTTGTCTGGCAAAAGATTTTTTGACAATATAGAAACTATAAGTGAGACTGAAATGAAAGCAAGCTTTGAGGTACCTTAGTTTCTGAACAACTGGAAAACAATGGTATGGCTGACTAAAGGTAATCCCCTTTTGATGAAACAATTCCCTCTGCTTGCAGACAGGTCCAAGGGTGAGAGCAGACCCTACTAGCTCAGCAGAAGGGGTCCAAAGAGGAGTTTTTAGGGTTTAAAATGTAACACAGTATGGTAATGTAATGATTCTTATAGGCTGTATGTAAATGCTATAGGATTTGTATCTTGTACTAGACTGGTTAGTGAGAAATAGAATATTCAACACAGAAAAAGATTTATTGTATTATAACAGGAACCTTACTGTCTTACGCTTTTGCTCTCTTACTCTCTCACCCTCTCATCCTCTCTACCCCTCTCTTCTCTTGGGCCTGCTCCGAGCTGTGCCTGGCAGCTCCAAGCAGGGCCCTGCACCCAGGCCCTTTGCAATAAACCGCAAGTTCCACGACCTGGCTGCAGAGATCTCTCGTCTCCGTCCGTCCCGACCGTCCTACCCCCTGACACTCCGACACCCAAGAGCATCTGGGGTTGGAAAACACAGCTGGGTTGAGGGATATCCAAGACCACCAGGACTGGCCAGAAACAACTAAAATTGTAATAGGTGATGTTAAAGTAAAAGTTACCTTATTGTTGTCTTGTTGTGTGTGAGAGTGAGTCACACACAAAATCAGCCTCAGCTTCCCGGGCGGGTGGGAAGGGGGGCTGTGGAAAGAGGAGTGCATGACCCACAAATGAGCCATTGTTCTCCTGGGTGTGTGGGGGCTGTGGCATAAGGTACAGGTGACCTGCAAAGGGGCCATTGTCCCCAGGGCGTGTGAGGGGGCCGTGGCTAAAGAGTGTGAGTGACACACAAATCAGCCTCACAGGTGAACGGCACAGGAGGCAGCAGAGTCAGGGCCCTCCCAGGAGGCCCGGAGATACTGAGACCCAGAGGCCACCCCAAGGTGAGGGGGGGCCACAGGGACCCGCGATTCTCTGCCAACAGGGATCCACTCTGTGTCCTGAGGGTGGGAAAGAATGTGTGGAAGTGAGTGAGAAATAAAAGTGAGTGAATGTAAATGAATGAAAGTATAGGTAATGTGGATTGTGCATTTTAGGCCTTACCATATGTCCTTGGAGGGAGGTGTATTGTACTGAAAGTGTGAGAAAAAAGTTTTTTATTTTTGTGTGTGTAGTGGAAAGAAAAGTCATATTTAGCTTGTTAGTGAAAGGGAAAAACAGGCAGAATATGAATAGATAAAATCATGAAAAATGAGACAGAAAACCAGTAAGTTGGACACAGGGAAAAAAAAAAGAAAAAATAATCCTTTGGGAGTTATGTTAGCTAACAGATACAACTCCTTGCAAAAAAAGAAAATAGAGGGTATGTAGTAGTCGATGGGAAAAACATGCAAACTATGGAAAAAGGGAAATTACTGTTAAACTAGTAAGCTCAAACTCGTGAATTATATACTTTAAAAAGAGCACTAGAATAATTAACACAAAATAAAAGAACTACATATACTGATTCAAGGTATGCCTTTAGAGTAGTACATACCTTTAAAAAATTTAGAAAAGGAAAATTTTACTTAATTCAAGAAGAAAAGGACTAGTACATGAGGAACTTATTTTAGAGGTTTTAGAGGCATTACAATTACCTAAAAGAGATAGCTATAGTATATATTAGGGAACTCCAAAAGGGAAAGACCCCAGAAAGAGAAAATAATTTGGAGAATCACAAAGCTAAGGAGGCAGCAGAAAATGGAGCTGAAAGAGTTATGTTAATATTAACTCCAAATGAGGAAATACCGGAAATTCCAAAGTTTAGGGAAGCCGAGAAAAAAGGATTAAACAAGACAGGAAGTGAACAAGATAAATCAGGGAAATGGAAACTTCATGATGGAAGACAATTACTTACTAAAATGTGCTTCTAAGACAATATTAGAAGACATGCATCAGAAAACACACTGGGGTACTCAAGCTTTGTGTGATCATGTTTTATGGAACTATGGGTGCATTGGGATTTTTGGAGTTGCAAAGCAAGTAACTGAAAGATGCTTAATTTGCCAAAGGATAAATAAAAAGGTGATGAGAAAAAAAATATTAGGAGGTCATGAGTTAGCTCATTGACTATTTCAAAGTACCAAGCAGAAGTTTAGATTTGCTAGGCTCTGGATTTATTTGTTAAAAAACCCATTTAATCTAGAAGAGAATATGCCATATGATAGACAGGAGATTTTAGGAGAGTAAAAATCTTTAAAGTATGAGAAACCTCCGAGAAAAAAGAAGAAAAGAAAAAGGGGACATGAAAGGGAGAGGAACAAGAGGAAAAATAAGAAAGAGAGTGGGATCCTCTACAGGTCTTGCCCCCTCTGTTCGCGGCCGAGGCGCCTGTCCCGGGTCCCGGCTCGCTGCCCGCCTCAGCTCCGCCTGCCCCGGTTTCCATCCCAGGTGTGGCCTCACTGCCCAGGGCAGCTCCACCTGCCCCGGTGCTGTCGCTCAATTTGTGTGCCCTGCTCCCACTGCCTGGCCCGCGGCCGCTCTGCCGCCCATGCTGGGGAAGATGGGGGTTGCTCTGTCCTGCCGCCTGCTCCGAGGTCACCGCGCCCACCGCACCCAGGGGGGGTCCCAGCCATCCCATCCCCGGCTGCCCTGCCCGTGCCACCTGCGCTGGGCACCGCCGCTGCTGCCGGGCTCTCCCACCTGCCTTTGCTCTGCCGGCAGCTGCCGGATCAGCCGCCATCAGCCATGTGGGGGCTACCCACGCTCCACCTCGGGCTCCACGGGAAGATCCCCCTCTGCCGATTCCGGCAGCAGACCCTGCCCACACTCCGACCCAGCCTCGGCGGGATATCCTCCCCTGACCCCGTCCTGCTCTGAGTTACGTCCCCTCAGTAACCACAGCTCCGGCTGTTCAGGGAAACTCTCTCTCTCTACAGAAAGCACCTAATCGAAACACTAGGAGCTCAGTTAAAAGGCAGCCCTCTCCAAATTCTTTCTCAAAACACGGGAGAAAGCCTATAGAAGGTAAAAAAGTGAAAGAGTGAGATGAAGGGATTGGTCTATTTCCGTTCAGAGAGGTTCCCATGGGAGGGATGTGCTGCCCCGCCTCGCGGGAGCCACCAGCGCCCCTGCCGGCCGTGCCCGGAACTGCACCCAAGGGGAAAGCGCCGCAGCCCAAAGGCCGGGACTGGGTCCGGGCTCTGTTTGTTCTCAGTGCCGCAGCTGTTGGTGTTTGTTTGCTTTATTATACACACTAGTAAAGAACTGGTATTCCTATTCTCATATCTTTGCCTGAGAGCCCCTTCATTTCACAAGTCTAAAAATTAAGAGGGAAGGGGTTTGCATTCTCCATTCCAAGAGAGGCTTTTTCTGCCTTCCCGAGCAGACACCTCTCTTGTAAAGCAAGACAAGCACCCACAGCCACTGAGGGGGGCTGCTGAAGGGGCAGAAGAAGGCCCTGCAGCACTTGGGCACAAAGGCACAGCAGGTGAGTGCAAGAAGGGAGCAGAAAAAGGCCAAGCTGAAGGCAAAGGCCAGGGCACAGTTCCTACAGCCCCCAAGGGATCAACCCCAGGGCCCAAGGGGGCCCCAGCACCCAGGACACGGCTTGGCCACAAGCACCTGGCAGAGGCATTGCCCTCCTCACCAGGGGAGAGCCCACCCAAACAGCCCCTGGCAAGGAACCAGGGCTCCAGCTGCAGGGCACAAGGACACTGCAAGCACAGACAGCAGCACCCTCAGGACCAGCAAGTCCACCCCTTGATGGACATGGATTGGCAGGGCTGTCACAGCTCCCATCACACCAGGGACCCTCCACACTGCAGCCCTTGAGAACATTTAGGTCTGCATTGAGAGGAAGCATTTCCTGATGGACACAGGGGCCTCTCAGTGCACTATGAGTCTTAGACATATGGGGGGGGAAAATGCTAAAAACATGTTTGATTAGCGAGGAGTTAAGTGGGAAACATGCGTGGTTTCATTCAACCACTATTGGTACATCTGGGAGAGGGATTTGAAATTCATGAATTTTTACTTGGTCTGAATTGTTATCATGATTTACTGGGAAGGGATTTGATCGCTAAACTTGGAATGCAAATTAATATTATAAAAGGTGATACAGCGGCCAGTACTGTTGTACCTTTGTGTCAAATGTCTGGCGAGGCCTATGCCCAAGTGACCCCAGAAGCGTGGGCAGCCCCAGGGAAATAGGGAAATTTAGATATGGAGGCTCTCCAAAGCACTCTGACGCAACCAGGACAAGTGGTGTCTAACAGCAACACCCTGTTCCAGGGGAGGGAAGGAAAGGGAATCAGACACAGCGCAGGTCACCGCCCCATGCTCAGCTCCATCCGCGCAGCTGTGGGTGCTTGTGAGAGCCTGGCACTGAAATGACCTGAGCAGGAAGGCTTCAATATCTTCTGCTGACACCATGGCACCTAACAGGGGGGTAAAAGCAATTCTCACTGCTTCAGCAACCACTGGAGCAGATATCAAGGCACATTCTCCCACAGGAAGCTGGGCTGGCACTGAGCCTGCCCTGGCACTTTGCTGCTGCCAACACCCAGCCAGGACATCGGCTCCTGCCTAAGGAGTGCAAAGCAGCACCACTGGTGGCCAAGGGGCCCATGCCAAGTGTCCCCGAGGCCACAAACAGCCGCCAGCACAGCTCAACACAGGGGGACCCCTCAGCCTGGCCTCAAGGGCTCTGAAGCCCCGCAGATTTGCACTTCCCGCCTGCAGCAGGAGGATGGGAGGCCGCCCCTGAGCCTGCCCTGAAGGCAACGCAGCAGCAGCCAGGGCTCCACAGCGGGCCAAGCCCCTGCGCCTGCCCACAGATCCTCACCTGGAATCCTCTGCAATCCTGGCCACCCTCCTCTGCCATCTCCAGCCCCTGGGGCCAAGCCTTGCTGCCACTGCTGCAGCTTCAGCGCTGGCTGGGCCTGCACTGCCACAGCTGCTGGGGAACACTTCCACTCTTGGGCTCAATGACACCCACACTCTGGGCGGCCTGGCATTGCACTGCTGCAAAATGTACCGATTTACCGATTTTGGTTCTTTTCAATCTTATTTCTCCTCTCAGAAGGGTTTCTCTACTCAAAGGTTTGCCTGGGGGAAAGGAATTTTAAAGGTTTTATTTAAGGGGTTTTACACCACTGAATTGAGATGAGTTTAACATCTGAACAGACTGGGAATAGCCCAAAAGACACGCACAGAGATAACGACCAGCAACAAAACATCAACATTGCCCAGCAGCAAACAGCAACCAACAGCTACCCCAGACACTGCCCCCGGCAGAGCTGGAGACACGTGGGCTGGAAAAGGCTGAGAAGGAAATCCAGGGTTGTGGAAACCGAATTCACATCAGAGGGGAAGAAATCCGGGTCCAACAGGAAACCAAACACGAAAAACTTACACAACTTGGAAGCAAAGAACATTAAAGTAGTGCATTTAGATTGGTTCAGACTACATAAAGTTTAGGAAAAATCCTGAAAAACTCACATGCCATGGAATGATTTTCTCTGCACAGCCGGGCTATTTGTGAAAGAAATTATTTCTGTTGCACATCCTGGCCAGAACCAAGGAATGCCTTGGCTCTCTAACACTAAAGAGATTGTTTCAGTGACAAAACTACAACATGAGAAAAATTTTACATAATATTCCCACTTTATATTGTCAGGTAGGTTTGGGACAGAAGTGTGAGAATCAAGTTTTGGTCTGCGTTTTTCCATGTTCGCCTTGATGTTCTATTTTACAAAATTGAAGAGCTTTAACCGTAACACTTTTAACTGGTAAACAGTTCATACTTTTTTTAAAAACAGAAGATTCTGAGGGGGCCACATGTGACTCACCAGATGGCTGCCCTGGATGAGAAGCTCCATTCCAGGCAGCCTGCAGAGGAGCTTTAGAAATGCAAATGAACACTGCTGGGCAAAGTGTGGACAAAGCACCTGGGTCTCTTGCCTGGGGCAGGAATTGGGCTGATTCCCTCTGCCCCTCACCCCAAGCTCTGCCTGCTTGCACTGTTGGAATTTGCACAGCTCAAGGCAGAGCCCAGGGGGAGGATATCTGACCCTGCAACACAAACGGGTGAAGCTGCAAAGGGAAACAGCATAGAGAATGTTGGGAAAACTTCACTATAAATAAATGGGGAGAATCATCCCTCTGCCCACTCCAACATGTGCTGTCGCTGTCTTTGTTATATAGGGTATATTACAGCACTGGGGATTATTTTGCTACCTAAAATTCAGGGAAATCAGTTGGGAATCCAAGGATTTGATGATTTAATTAGAGAAAAGCAGTCAATTGATGCAGCCCTGGCTGGAGAGAGCGGCCAAAAATGGAAAAAGATGAACGGCCA
Source organism: Melozone crissalis (assembly GCF_028551555.1). Lineage (NCBI taxonomy): Eukaryota > Metazoa > Chordata > Aves > Passeriformes > Passerellidae > Melozone > Melozone crissalis. The sequence continues at coordinate 95,062 of NW_026536058.1, read as the reverse complement.
GCAGAACAAATCCTACAACACCATGGACCAGCCTCTGGGAACCCGAACCAATTCATATCAGGAGCCACAGAACCCATTTCTCATTTCAATGGCATCATTAGATTACAAGCTCTGCTCGGAATAATAACCAACCAGACAGCTCCAGCTCCTGACCTTCCTGCTGACCAATCCACTGAAATGAGGAACACACCATTTAACCATGGGATGGGATCAGATCATCTGTTAGCAGAAAAAGGAGGAGGATTCTGGAAAATTAAATGACACAAACTGCTGTTGGCAAATACATGACAAAGGAAAAGTGATGAAACAGATAGCAAAGCAAACAAGAAAGCAGCTCATGTACCAGTCCAAACGTGGAAAGGATGGGAATGGGACACGGATTCGTGACTGCCTGGCAGACCATGGGTTAAACGAATGCTGTTTCTCCTCGGATGTGCTACAGCAACTCTCATCTTTTTACCATGCTCCACACCTTGAGAGTGCAGCTCATTCAGCAGCGGAGAGAGGGGATGCAGGCGGCAGCCAGGCCTCCTGATCCAGAAACGGCTACAGAACGACAGGGAATGAAGGCATTGAGAATAATCGCAAAACCAAAGAAGACTCAGTAAGGAAAAAAGAAAAAAAAACCGAAAAACAAAACAAAACAAAAAAAAAAAACCAAACTGAGTGAATATTCCCGGAGAACTCTTACTAAATAACATCGACTGCTGCTCAGACAAAGTCTCGCTGAATTCCTGAACTTCCAAGAGAGTAAAGACTTAACAGAGCCGTGAATATCGGCTGTTATACAAAAGTGGGGGTGCACATTAACGAGGACATGCAGTTGGCGGATCGGCAGGTCTGAACCTTCCAAGTACCTCAGCCAGTGGGCAAAGGGAGAGGGAGATGAAGCCGGGAAAATGAGGATAAAAAGGAGGCTGCGAACTACAACAACGGCAGAGACCGCACGGCAAATGCCCCACGGCCTCTCCCTCTGCTCAGCAATAAAGTCACTTTTACAGGACTCCTCTGTCTCCTCCGGGCACAGAAACCTCCGGCCACGGGAATTTCCCCGCACAGCCCCGGGCACGGGGCAGCCCCCTCTGTCCCAGCCACAGCAACCGGGCCGAGCCAGCGCTGCTCCGGCAGCGGCTCCTGCCGAGGCAGCGGCCGCAAGGAGACCGCGGGCAGCCGCTCCCGCGGGGCCCTCACGCCAGCGGCAACACGGGCCGGACACGGCACAACGAACCCGCCCGAGCCCCCTGCCGCCCCCGAGGCCCGCAGCCAGCCCCGAGTCCCCGCACAACCCAGCGCGGCTCCCACCTGCGCTGCGGCCGCCTCCAAGCTCCGCCGCCGCCTCACCGCGCTCCGGCCGCTGCCGCCGCTCACGGCACCGCACACACGCTCCCACATACGAGCCGCTGCCCAGCCACGGCCGCCCTCAGCCCGCCCCCGGGACCCTGCTCCGCCCCGCTCCCACCAATCAGCGCGCCACAACCACGACTGACGCCACCATCGCCCAATCCCAGACAGGGGCGGGCTCTGCACACGGCACAGACCCGCCCCGCGCTCTCAGGGCGCCCCGGGCTGCGTGAGGGCAGAGCCGGAGCTGAGGAACAGCCCTGGAACGGGCCCGGGCCCGAGGGGATTGAGCTGAAAACACAAACAAACTTCTCCGCACCTCCCGCCACGGCTTTTCTGGCACTGCGGCTCCGGTGGCTCCAGCTCAGCCGGGAGTCTTGGAGCCTGACTTCTCCTACCCCTAATTAAGAGCATCAGTGCATCGCTTTGATTTCCCCCAAAAAGGGAACACCGCCCCAAACCCCTGTGTATGAGTCGGGGAGGGGAGAGATTTCGGACAGAAAACTCCCAAAAACTCAGAGCAGGATAATGAGAAGTAAGTGAAGACCCTTAAATGCAGCTTTTCCCCGCCTCCCTCCTTCCAGCTGCACCTCCTACCCCAGCAGTGCCGGAGACAGGGAATGGGGCCGGGCTCAGTTCATGCCCCGGGGCTTCTCCCTCTGCTCAGGGACAGGAGTCGTTCCCCTGCTGCACCCTGGGCTCTCTCCCACCGGAGACTTCTCCAGGAACTTCTCCGAGCTGAGTCCATCCCACGGGGCACAGCCCCCTCCAAGTGCTGCAGCGTGGGTCACTGTGCCCCAGTTTCTCAGTGCTAATCTCAGGGGACTGTCTCTCGGGATATTACCACGACAGCACTCGCAGCAGAATATACGCACGGAATTTTAACAGCTCTGAGTAGAAATTTAAAAAACCAACGAGAGAGAGAAAGAGCGAGATTCCGATCGCGGCGCTCCGGAGCGGCGGTGCGGGAACGATCCCTGCGGCAGCACTGCCGGCCCCAGGCCAAGCCCAGCCCCGCAATCCAACCCCGCTGCTCACAGCGCCCGCCCTCCCCGGCCCGGGGCACAGCGAGCCCCGCACCCGCTGCGCTCCCGAGCACAAAACGCCCCTTCCCACCGCGCTCACCCGATAAACAGCGCCCCTGCAGCCGCTCACGCCTCTCTCGCTCCTCCCGAGCTTCTCGGCCTCCCGCACCCTCTGCCCCGCACCTGGGCCCCGCCAGTGCCGCGGGCTGGGGGCAGCAGCTGCACCTTCCTCTGCCTCTGCTCCAGCCCTGCCCAGGTGCCTCGGCTCCCTTCGTGCTTGCCACAAACTGAGGCCTTCACAAGGCTGACCTAGAACAGAGGCCAGACACGGTTACACAATAAAGCAGGCATTTGTTAAAAGGCCTCCATGGATACACCTTGGGCAGAAAAAGAGCCCAGCCAGGGCTACGCCCAAGATGGACGAAAATGGCCACAAAATGGACGGCCGGTCACAAGGTCTGTCACTTTTATAAGTTCTGCTCCATTTGCATATTGGAGTTAATTGTCCAATTATGTCTTTAGATTATGAAGTCCCATCCTTCTTGTTTTTCTCTCTTCAGTGCCCGTTGTTTATGCACTTGGGCCTGAGGTTTGGATTATTTGTCCTTGGGTTCCCAGCTAGAGCAGGAATTGTTTTGTCTCCCTGCTCTGTGAACAGAGTTCAGCATCCCTTAATATGAAGCCCAGACCCAGAGAGTAAAGCAGCACAGAATCTGAAAAACAGAAAAGCCAAAACCTAAGGCATCAAATCCATGAGAGGCCCCCACACACTCACCACGCCTCCCCCTCGGCACCCCCCAGGCCCTCCCCATTGATTGAAGGCCCCAAAATGCTCCCAGGCCCGAGCCCCTCGGTGCCCCTGTGCCCCAGGCCCATTTTCTCACCTGGGAAACCCCAAATCTTTGGGAATTCTCAACTGGGATTACCCAATTCCCTGGAAACCTCACCTGGGACCCCCAAAACCTCACCTGGGACCTCCAAACCATCCAGGATCCCCTCAACCCCCCAGGACCCTCCTAACTTTATCTGCGATTCCCCCAAACTCTCCCAGGAGCCCCCAAACTCCACCTGGGATCCCCCAAACCCCCAAAAACACTGGTGACAGAGGGACAGAACTGGGGCATTGGGTTGGTGACACTGGAATGAGGCTGGGGACACCGGGTTGGTGGCACTGGAATGATGACACAGGGGTGGTGGCACTGGGACAGTGTCCTTAGGGACACTGGGGTAGTGACAGTGGGATAGAACTGGTGGCACTGGGGTGGAATTGGTGGCACTGGGCTGGTGGCACTGGGATGGAACTGGGGACACTGGGACAGGACTGGTGGCACTGGCTTCGTGACAATGGAATGAAGCTGGGGACACCGGATTGGTGGCACTGGAATGATGACACAGGGGTGGTGGCATTGGGACAGCCCTAGGGACACTGGGGTGGTGACAGTGGGATAAAACTGGTGGCACTGGGGTGGAATTGGTGGCACTGGGGTTGAATTGGTGGCACTGGGCTGGTGGCACTGGGGAACTGGGGACACTGGGACAGGACTGGTGGCAGTGGCACAGGGACATGGGGATTGAACAGGTGGCACTGGGCTGGTGGCACTGCCGTGTCCCTGGTGCCACCTGTCCAGTGTCCCCATGTCCCTGCAGTGTCCCTGGGAGTGGCTGAGGATGGTCACCTGCTGCTGGCCCTGGCCATGGTGGCTGTGTCCTGCAAGGTGGCCTGGCGGGATCTGGGGACATTGCAGCATCACCTGGCCACCAGCGGGGCCACCAGCGGGACATGGCCCTGCACCTGCATGACCGCGCCCGGCGGGTGGCGGCCACCAGGGCCAGCGCCGAGGCCACCACAGCCACCAACGAGGTCACCGCGGATGTGCTGGGGCAGCTGGAGGAGGTGACGCGGGCACTGGGGACGTTGGTGGCCGCTGTCACCCGGGACAGGGAGGTGACGCCATGGGGAACAAGGGGACAGGGCTTCCCCAGCGCTGCCCGGGTGCTCGGGGACATCGTGGTGGCCTTGGGGACACTGGGGGAAGGGCACAAGGAGGTGACACGGAGGCTGGAGGTGGCCATGGGGGCGCTGGCGGGGCAGGGGTAGGGACAGGGTGGGGACACGTGGGTGGCACTGTCACCGCCAGGGCACGGGGACACCCTGAGGGACATTGGGGACCTTGGGGACACCCCCGTGTCCTTCCTTTGGAGACACCAGGGCCAACTTGACGTCCCCTGTCCCATTTTGGGTCACCACAATGTCCCTGATGTCCCCGCAGTGTCCCCAACAGGACATCGGGGGACACTTGGGCCTTGTTCAGGACCCTGAGGAGACATCAGGGCCATGTGGGGACACTCAGGGGACATTGGGGTCTCGTTGGGGACATCGGTGGGACATTTGGGACCCCGCCCTGGCCCTGCCGGCGGGGGGGCGGTGCTGGGGGGGTGACCTCACCTTTCCCTCGCCCCTCCCCACCCCCCCGGCCGCCCCATTCGGGCGAGTCTCTGACTGTCGCTCGGGTGTGTTCACTCCCCGGAGCGTCACCAAAGTGTCACCAGAGTGTCTCCAAGGCGTTCCCGGCGTGTCCCCCAGCAGCCATGGAGCCCCGCGAAGTGCGACAATCCCGACGCGGGGGCGGGAGGGGACACAGGGGACACAGGGGACACAGGGGACACAGGGGGTGGCGGGAGGGGTCGGGGGGGCCAGAGGGGACCAAGGTGGTGGGGGGGCAGGAGGGGAGAGGGGTTCACAAGGGGGACAGGAGGGTGTGGCAGGAAGGGGGGACGTGACAGAGGGATGGAGGGGACTGAGGGTGGTGGGGTTGGGGGGACAGTGGGGGGCAGGGTGTGGCAGAGGGGATGAGGGGGTAACAAAGGGACAGAGGGGACAGCAGAGCCCTCCAGGGAAGGGACAGATGGGACCCTGGGAGGGCACAAAGGCAGCACCGCAGGAGGCCACAAGAGCCACCAGGTCCCTGACACCTCCCCTGTCCCCTTCTCAGCTGTTCCCATCCCTGCTGGAGTCGCTGGTCACCGTGGTGGCCACCCTGAACAAGGTGGCAGGCACCACGGCCCCGCTGGAAAAAATCGATGAGGTGCTGGATGTGCCCCCAGAGTGCCTGCACGCAGACCTGGAGGGCTTCGCCAATCGCCTCCGGAACACCCTGGACCACGGTGGCGTCACCTGGTGGCACCGTGGTGTCACCTTCGAGCGCAAGTACACTCTCACCTCCCTGGGCCAGGCCCTGGCTGCCTATGAGAGCACCCCATGGACCACCTGGGCCCAGGTGACGAGGGTGGCCAGGGCCTGGCAGAAGTCGGTGGCCACACTCGTGGACAGCTGGTTCCAGCTGCTGGGGAAGGCCACCGAGCTCCGGGATGCCTGCAGGGACGTGGTCGCTGGTGAGGGCACCACTGCGGCCATAGAAGATGCTATGGGAGAGGCCGAGGTGGACAGCAGTGAGGAGGAGGAGGAGGCCACCACAATGAGAGAGCAGGCAGAGGCGGCCTTGGAGATGCTGGAGCAATTGGTGGCCGCACGTGACGAAGCCACTGCATTCCCCTGGGAGCTGCGGCGCAGGGTTCGGGCATCGAAGCTGCCCTGAAGGGGACAAATGAGCCGTCCCGCGACTTCCGTGTGACCTTGGCGGCCAAGGTGGCCGAGGCCGAGCGGCTGTGGGATGCCAGCGCCCGCCTGGCCAACGATCACCTGCTGCACACACTTTGGGACATGGAGTGCATCTACTGGGATTCCTGTTATGACCCATGGCTTGATAACCATAGCCACCGTGAGGTGGCCGAGAAATGCCAAAGAGCCATCGAGGACATCCCAAGTCTGCTGTGGGAACAGTGATGTCACCACTGTGCTGTCACTGGGGACAGTGACATCATTGGGGACATCACTGGTGTCACTTGTCCCCTCCCTACTCCCCACATGGGATTTGAGACAAATTTAGGGAATTTTCTGGGAATTTTCTTTGAAATTGTCCCAAATCCTGATGGGAATTCCTGGGGTACTGTCACTTGGGATGCTCAGGGACACGCAGGGACACTTTGGGGACACGCAGGGACACGCAGGGACACTTTGGGGACACGCAGGGACATGGTAGCAGGTCAGGGGGTGAATGAGCCCCCTCGATGCCTTGCAGCAGAGGCAGCTTTCCGCCGTGGCTGCAGTGGAGCCGGGTTATAAATGACAATATAACAATTGGCTTTTGCAATTCCTGTATTGGCTTTTGCAATTGTTGTTATTGATCACAAGTATTTTGCTATGGTGCTTGGTATTGATACTGATGACTGATAATCCCTTGCAGCTGCTTGCTGGTACAATATAATCTATCTGTTGATGTGTGCACTGTGTTACCGATTTATTGTTCGCCTAATGGTGCCTTGAGTCCCTGCCTCTGCCCTCAGCCCCGTTATCATCAAGGAACCCCCCCCAATTTACCAGGGCCCCCCCATTCACTGCTCCCCCCCTTCACCGATTCCCCCAAAGCGCTGGGACCCCCCGATCCATGAGCTCCCCCCAGTGCGCCAGGACACCGACACCACCATCCATGGGACCCAACCCCCACCCCCCACCCCTCACTGCCCTCCCACTCACCAGGACCCCCCAATCCATGGGACCCCCCCGCACTCACCAGGACCCCCCCGGCACCCCCCCATTGATCGAACCCCCCCGAAACGCCCCCAGCCCCTCCCCGGCCCCCCCGAGCCCCCGGCCCGCGTTGGGCGCCGGTGGGGCCGCCGCTGAGCGGAGCCTGTCAATCAACGCCGATCGGGCTTGTAGTCACGCCCACGGGGAGGCGGGGCCTCGCGGGACGGCCAATGGAGACTGGCAGAGCGCGGAGGGGGCGAGGATTAGAAAGGCAAGGAATGGGAGCGTAGAAAATGGGCGGAGCCCCATAAGCAGCGACCAATGGGGAGGGGAGAGGGCGTGGCCTGGAATGCGAAAAAAGGTGATCGCGGGAAAAAGCGGGCAAGGAATGGGGGTGTGGGAAAGGGGCGGGGCCTGGAGGGAAACAAAAGTGGGCGTGGCTTGACGGAGAAGGGATGTTGCGGGGAAAGGGGCGGGGCCTAAATGGGAACGAAACTGGGCGGGGCCTTGCGAGCAAGGAATGGGGCGTGGGAAAGGGGCGGGGTTCCAAGCGGAGCCTGGGAAGGGGAGAAAAAGAGACCCCTTGGGGACACGGGGGGGTTGTTGGGGACACCAAGGCTCCCAAGCGATCCCAAATCCTACTGGATCCCAAGGAATAACCCCAAATGGTCTCAAATCCCAAATCCTGGATCCAAAACTTCCCAGATCCCAAATGCCGCTGGATACCCCAAATCCAATCCTAAAAGGTCACAAATCCTGGATCCAAACCAATCCGAAAGTGCAGACCCCTACTGGATCTCCAAAAACAATCCACAAAAACCAATTTCAAATCAAGATCCTGGCGGGAAAATGGACAGGGATAGTGGGACAGGAAGGGGGACACTGGGGTGAAACTGGTGGCAATGGGATGGAGACATTGGTATGGGGACAATGGGGTGGTGGCACTGGGAGCACAGGGATGGAACTGGGCAGGTGGCACTGGAGCAGGACTGAGGACGCTGGGCTGGAGCTGGGGACAATGAGAGGGGACTGGGAAGACTGGGATGGTGACATTGGTATGGGGACAGTGGGGTGGTGGCACTGGGCTGGCACTGAGAGCCCTGGGATAGAACTGGGCTGGTGGCACTGGGATGAACCTGGTGGCACTGGGATTGAACTGGGGACACTGGGGTGTGACAGTGGGGCAGCCCTGGCGACACTGGACTGCTGGCACTGGACTGGTGGCACGGGGATGGAACTGGGGACATGGGGACAGGGCTGGTGGCAGTGGCACAGGGACACTGGGATTGAACTGGTGCCACTGGGATTGAACAGGTGGCATTGGATGGGTGGCACTGCTGTGTCCCTGGTGCCACCTGTGCGGTGTCCCCGTGTCCCCACAGTGTCCCTGGGGTGGCTGAGGACGGTCACCTGCTGCTGGCCCTGCCCGCGGTGGCCGTGTCCTGCCAGGTAGCCCAGCGAGTGAGGGGACATCGCGGTGTCACCCGGCCACCAGCGGGGCCGCCAGCGGGCCCGGGCCATGCGGGGGGCGGGGCCTGGTGTTGTGACGTCACATCGCACCGCCCCTTTCCGGCGGGCGCCATTCCTTGGACATCGGCTCTGGCTCCGCGGGGAGATCGAACCGGCACCGAGAGATCAAAGGAACGATGGGAAGGGTTCCCCTGAGCGATGGATGCAAAACGAGCTTTGCCTTCGCAAACAATCGGGGCTTGGGGGGTTAATTAATTAATTAATGCTGGCATCAGCGACCCAGTGCCAGCCCAGTGTCCCCAGTCCTGTCCCAGTGCCACCAGCCCAGTGCTCCCAGTGCCAGCCCAGTGCCACCGCCCCATTGTCCCCATACCAATGTCACCATCCCAGTGTCCCCATCCTGTCCCAGTGTCCCTGTCCCAGTGCTCCCATTTCTCTCCCAGTGTCCCCAGTTCCACCCCAGTAGCAAAAAAGCAAAAAAGAAGAATTTATGAATTCTTGTCTCGTCACCAGAGAGTGGAAACACGACACGATTTAACTGCAAGGAGAAATAAAATTAATTGGTTTAATGCACAGGATAGCATGGGGGCAAGTCAAGGGTTAAAACCAAACAAAAGAACATCTGAACTCACAGGAATGTTGGAAAATAATTTATATAGAATATAGAAAAATATATGCATAATTTTTTATAAAAAGGAGCAAATTTTTAGTTATTATATATATAATACATAAGTATAATATAAATTGTTAGCATAAAATACATTTATGTAAAATATTTTTATAAAATATATAATAATGCTATTGTATTACTCTCTCTATATAATACTAATATATATTTTGATTAACATTATATTATGAATATACATAAACCCTAATGAATATGCATGAAAACCTCTTTGATGTAACAGGACGTAAAGAACATGGCTTAATTAATGGTGAGCTTTTGGCAATTAGCACCAGAATTTTAACCTTTAACGAACTTTTATAAATATTTCAATTCTGACCCGTGTTTCTCACAGGGGGTCCCGGCTGATAATGGGGGAGGGGGAGACAGGACTGAGCCCCAAGGGACGCCCCCAGTGCTGGGGATCCCCCTGTGCCCCCCCAGCGCTCGGAGCCCCCTGGTCCCACTCCCGGCTCCCCCCAGTCCCGGTGCTGCTCCCGGGGGTCCCGCGGCTCTGGGGGCTCAAAGGGGAGGGGGCAGAACCCCCGTGATGGGTGGGGGGGCACAAAGGGGGGTCCCGGCCCGGTGCTCGGGGGGGTCGGCACACGAGGGGGGGTCCGGTCCCTGTCCCGGTGCTCGGTGAGGGGGGATCAGGGCACGAGGAGGGTCCAGTCCCGGTGCGGGTGCACAGGGGGTGCTCAGTGATTCGGGGGAGTCTCCAGCGGCCCCAGTGCACGAGGGGGGGTCTCGGTGCTCGGTGATTTGGGGGGGTTTCTGGTGGTCCCAGTGCCTGAGGGGGGGTCCCAATGAACGATGACAGCACTGATTGATGGGGGGGTCTCCGGTGGTCCCGGTGCACCAGGGGAGGGTCCCGGTTCCTTGGGGGGGGTCCAGTGGTGCCGGTGCACGAGGAGAGGGAGGGAAACTCGAGGGTCCTGATGCCTGAGGGGGGGTCCTGAGGGGGGCATCCCGGTGCATGAGGACGGTGAAATTCGGGGGTCCCGGTGCTCAGGGGGGTCCCAGTGGGTGCTCAAGGACAGCGTGTGACACAGAGAGAGACCCCGGTGACACCAGGGACCCCCACACAGCGACTGCGCCAGCCCTGGTGACACTCGGGGGGCTCTTGGTGGCACTTGAGGAACCGGTGGCACTCCGGAGGCTCGTGGTGACATAAGGAGCTGGTGGCACTGGAGGTGCTCTTGGTGACACGAGAAGCTGGTGGCACTTGAGGAACTGGTGGCACTCGAGGGGCTCTTGGTGACACACAGCGCTGTGGCACTCAAGGAGCTGGTGACACTCGACTGTCCACAAGTCTCTCCAGTGACATCACTGCACCAATGACATCACAGTGGTGACATCACTGTCCCCGCAGCAGCCTTGGGATGTCCTTGATGGCTTTTTGGCACTGCTCAGCCACTGCACGGCTGCTGGGGCCACCCGGGCCACCGTGGCCACTATAGGGACTCAAGAGGAGGTCGTGGATGTCCCCAGGTGTCCCCAAAAGGTGATGCTTGAACAGGCGGGCGCTGGCCTCCCACAGCTGCTCAAACTTGGCCACTTTCCCCACCAAGTCCTCAGGGACATTGGAGGACGCCTCCTTTGTCCCCTCCAGGGCAGCCTCAATGTCCCTGAGCTGGCACTCCGTGTAACTGATAAACTCAGTGGCTCTGTCACACGCACCCACCAAGCGCTGCAGCGGCTCCAGGGCCACCTCTGCCCAATGTCTCCTCCTGATGGCTGCCCTCGCCCGCCTGGAGGCCACCACAGCCTCTCCCATGGCCTCGTTGGTGGCCATTGCCACCTGGGCATCACGTGTGGCCCTCACTGAGGCCTCCTCATCCCTGTCCAGGGCCACCATCAGCTGCTGGGCTGTGGCTGCCAGGTTGTCCCCAGCTGTCCCCCCGCGGGTGGCCTTGTCCTGCTGGTCCCTGGCCCAGGCGAGGGCCGCGTCCTCGCAGGCATCACGGAGCTTGGTGACCTCCTCGACCAGCTGTTTCCATCTCTCCTCACACGCAGACACCAACGCCCGCCAGGCACTGCCCGCGGCTCTCACATCGGCCCAGGTGGCCCCAGGGGTGGCCCCGAGGGTGGCCAGGGCCTGGCCCAGGGAGGTGACACCGGGGTGTTCCAGGCCCTTACGGAGGCTCCAGGTGAAGATCCTCAGGTCCGCATGCAGCAACTTTGGGGGCGCACAGCACCGCACGCCCCGGTGTGGCCCGGTCACGGTGGCCGTCACATCGCCCAGAGTGGCCACCACGGACACCAGAGCCTCCAGCAGCTGGGGAGGGGACAGCTGAGGAGGGGACAGGGGAAGTGCCAGGGACCTGGTGGCACATGTGGCCTCTTGTGTGGCCCCTGTGCCCTCCTGGGATCCCATTTGTCCCTTCCCTGGAGGGCTCTGCTGTCCCCTCTGTCCCTTTGTCACCCCCTCATCACCTCAGCCATCCCCTGCCACCCTCCCTGCTGTCACTGCTGCCAGGCCCTGCCACCACACTCGTAGCCTCTGCCACCCTCTGTTGTCCCTTCTGCCAGCCCTCATGTCCCCATCCCCCTGTATCACCCCCATCCCCCCCTGCCCCCACACCATTTCCCCTCCCCCTCTCTGTCACCTCTCCCCTTCCTGCCACTGCCTCCTGTCCCCTTTGCCACCCCCTGTCCCCTCCCACCACATCCTCCATCTCCCCCCATCCTCCACTGCCCCTCACCCCCAGTGTCTCCTCTGTCCCCCTCTCCCCCCACCCCATCGCACCTCTTGGGGCTCCACGCTCACTGGGGACACACTGGGGATGCTCTGGGGACACTCTGGGGGTCGAAGGAGCCTTGGGATGCCCTCGATGGCTCTTTGGCACCGCTCGGCCACCCCACAGGGACTGGGGCAGGCAGGACCACCAGTGAAATAGAGCTTGATGATGTCATCAACTGCCCCCAGCAGGTGATCCTTGACCAGGTGCGTCTTGGCCTCCCACAGCTGCTCGGCCACGGCCACCTTGGCCACCAAGTCCTCGGGGGCATCAGGGGATGCCTCATTTGTCCCCTCCAAGGTGGCATCGATGTCCCTGAGCAGGCGCCGCAGCTCCTGGGGGAACGCAGAGGCTTCGTCACACGCGGCCACCAAGCGCTCCAGCAGCCCCAGGGCCACCTCCACCCGCTGTCTCACCATGGCGGCCCTTGTTGCCTCGCTGGCAGCAACCCTGGCCTCTCTCCTCACCTGGGCTCCATGCCCGGCCACCACCTCGGCCCCCTCCTCCCAGCCCAGGGCCTGACCCAGCTCCACCATGTTTTCCTGAGCTGTCCCATCACGGGCAGCCTCGTCCTGCAGCTCCCTGGCCCAGGTGGTGGCTGTGGCCGCCCTGTCGGCCGCCTTGGTGGCCAAATCCCTGCAGGTGTTGTGGAGCTCAGTGGCTGTCCTGGCCAGCTCAGCCCAGCTATTCATCCGCACAGACACCGACCACTGCCACTCGCTGGCTGCCATTGTCACATGGTTCCGGGGGATCCCTGGGGTGCTCTTCTAGGCAGCCAGGGCCTGGCACAGGGAGGTGACAGGGCCATCGTCATCTGATGTGACATTGCGGCGCCTCCAGGTGTCATCAGTGCTGTAGAGGGTGTCCCAGAGGTTGCTGGTGAAAACCTCCAGGTCCCCGTACAGGCACCCTGGGAACAAGAGCAGATTCATCTCCTCGTCCTGCCTGGGCAGGGTGCCCAGCAGCTCACCCAGGATGGCCACTACAGTGACCTCTGGCTGCAGCAGGGCCGGGGACAGCTGGAGAGGGGACAGGAGAGGAGTCAGGGACCTGGTGGCACTTATGGCCTCCTCGAGAGGCCCCGGTCCTTTCCCAGGGTCCCCTTTGTCCCCTCCCTTGAGGGCTCTGCTTCCCCCGCTGTCCATTTGTCACCCCCTCGTCCTCTCTGCCACCCCCTACCACCACACTCGTAGCCCCTGCCACCCTCTGCTGTTCCTTCAGCCACTGCCCGCTAGACCATGTGTCCCCAACCCCCCCAGTCATCCCCATCCCCCACTGCCACCTTCCCCCACCTTTCCCCTCCACCTGTCACCTCCCTCCTTCCTGCCACTCCCTCCTATCCCCTTTGTGACCCCTGTCCCCTCCCGCCAGCCCCCATGTCCCCTCCAGCCCCCATTGGCTCCTCTCTCCCCCCACCACTCCCCCAACCCATCGCACCTCTTGGAGCTCCATGGTCACTGGGGAGACATTGGGGACAACTTGGGGACACTCTGGGGGTTGAAGGAGCCTTGGGATTGTTTTGCGGAGAAAAGAAGAAACCTCACAACTTTGTAAAAGTTGTAAAGCCCGGTATGTTTTTATTACGACGCGCGCCGGACGCAAGTCCCCCAACAAGGCATGCATGCCTCTGAAGACCTCGGGTCTTCTTTTATCCCCCTTCCAAATGCATATGCATACAGTTTCATAATAAGTTCATACATATTTATTTTGTGTGACATTTAGCACCAGGTTTTTTTTATTAAAGGAATTTTTAAGTCGGGGGCAAATCGATCTTGTGGTCTTTTCTGTTTTTCTTTCTCTGTCTCCTTGCTGTCTCGGCATGCGAGTTCTTCCTTCAGCTTTGGCCTCACAGACTTTTCACCTCTCTTAGACACTTCACCTAATTCAGAATGGATCTTTACTCTGTCTCAGGATGTGGGCACTGGGGCGGCCAGTACCACTATCGAAATACAACTTGATGATGTCTCGAACTGTCCCTGCCAGGTGACCCTTGACCAGGCGGGCGTTGGCCTCCCACAGCCACTCGGCCACGGCCACCTTGGCCACCAAGTCCTCAGGGACTTTGGGGGATGCCTCATTTGTCCCCTTCAGGGTGGCATCGATGTCCCAGAGCAGGCACTGCAGCTCCCAGGGGAACGCGGTGGCTTCGTCACACGCGGCCACCAAGCGCTCCAGCAGCCCCAGGGCCGCCTCCACCCGCTGTCTCACCATGGCGGCCCTTGTTGCCTCACTGGCAGCCACCCTGGCCTCTCTCCTCACCTGGGCTCCATGCCCGGCCACCACCTCGGCCCCCTCCTCCCAGCCCAGGGCCTGACCCAGCTCCACCATGTTTTCCTGAGCTGTCCCATCACGGGCAGCCTCGTCCTGCAGCTCCCTGGCCCAGGCAGTGGCAGCTCTGTTGGCTGCCTTGGTGGCCAAATCCCTGCAGGCGTTGCGGAGCTTGGTGGCCGCCCTGGCCAGCTGGGCCCAGCTGTCCACAAGCGGAACCACCGACCTGTGCCACTTCCTGGCTGCCATTGTCACACGCTTCTGGGGGGGCCATGGGGGTTTCTCTACGACGAACAGGGCCTGGCTCAGGGAGGTGAAAGGGTCTTCATCATCGTAGGGGACATTGTGGCGCCACCAGGGGACTTCAATGCAGTCCCGGATGGCCTTGAGCTGCCAGCTGAATGACCATAGGTGCGAGTACATGTGCCTTGAGGGCGTGAGCAGCAGATTCATCTCATCACAACTGGGCAGGGTGGCCAGCAGCTCGCCCAGGATGGCCGCCATTGTGACCTGTGGTTGCAGCAGGGCCGGGGACAGCTGGGGAGGGGACAGGGGAGGTGTCAGGGAGCTGGTGCCATTTGTGGCCTCCTGGGGTTGCCCTGCGCCCCCAATGGGTTCCCTTTTGTCCCCTGCATCCCTCTGTCAGCCTCTTGTTCCGTCTGCCACCCCCTGCCCCTCCCTTCGCAGCCCCTCCTGCCCCCTGCCTGTCTGCTGTCCCCTCTGTCACCACCCTGCTCCCACTGCTGTCCTCTCTGCCACCCCCTGCCACCACATTCCTAGCCCCTGAAAACCCCTCCTGTCCTGTCTGTCACCTTCTGCCAGCCCCCATGTCCCCACCACCCCATGTCCCCCAAATTCCTCACTGCCCCCTCCCCATCATGTCTCCTCACCTGGCACCTCCCCCTCGCCTGCCACTGACTCTTGTCCCCTTTACGACCCCCTGTCCCCTCCTGCCACCCCCCAGGACCTCCCATCCCCCATTAGCCCATCCCCCCCAGTGTCCTCTCTGTCCCCCTCACCCCCCCCCCCCCGTTGCGCCTCTTGGGGATCCATGCTCACTGGGGACACTTTGGAGACGCTCTGGGGACACTCTGGGGGTCGAAGGAGCCTTGGGATGTCCTCGATGGCTCTTTGGCACTGCTTGGCCACCTCACAGGCACTGGGGCTGTTGGGACCATCAGTGAACAAGAATTCGATGGTGTCCCGAAGTGTCTTCCCCAGGTGATCCTTGGCCAGGCAGGCATTGGCCTCCCACAGCAGCTCAGCCACGGCCACCTTGGCCACCAAGTCCTCAGGGACAGTGGGGGGTGCCTCATCTGTCCCCTCCAGGGTGGCATCGATGTCCCTGAGCAGGCGCCGCAGCTCCTGGGGGAACGCGGTGGCTTCATCACACGCGGCCACCAAGCGCTCCAGCAGCCCCAGGGCCGCCTCCACCCGCTGTCTCACCATGGTGGCCCTTGTTGCCTCACTGGCAGCCACCCTGGCCCCTCTCCTCACCTGGGCTCCATGCCCGGCCACCACCTCAGCCTCCTCCTCCCCGCCCAGGGCCTGACTCAGCTCCATCATGTTTTCCTGAGCTGTCCCATCACGGGCAGCCTCGTCCTGCAGCTCCCTGGCCCAGGCGGTGGTTGTGGCAGCCCTGTCGGCCGCCTTGGTGGCCAAATCCCTGCAGGTGTTGTGGAGCTTGGTGGCCGCCCTGGCCAGCTGGGCCTATCTGTTCACAAGCACAGACACCGACCACTGCCATTTGCTGGCTGCCATTGTCACATTGTCGCAGGTGGTCCGTGGGGTGCTCTTGTAGGCGGCCAGGGAGGTGACAGGGCCATCATCAGAAGTGACATTGCAGTACCACCAGGCGGCATCAAAGCGGTACAGGGTGATCTGGAGCTCCTTGGTGAAGTCCATCAGGTCCCAGTACAGGCAGCTTGGAGACAGGACCAGCAGCATCATCATGTCCAGACTGGGCAGGTTGTCCAGCAGCTCGCCCAGAGTGGCCACCACGGTGACCTGTGGCTGCAGCAGGGCTGGGGACAGTTGGGGAGGGGACAGGGGAGGTGTCAGGGACCTGGTGCCACTTACAGCCTACTGAGGTGGCCCCCTGCCCCCGAGGGGTCCCCTCTGTCACCTCCGTCCCTTTCTCAGCCTCTTGTTCCCTCCATTCCCCTGCCCCTCCCCTCGTAGCCCCTCCTGCACTGTGTCCCTCTGTTGTCCCCTCTTCCACTCTGCCTGCACACTGTTGCCCCTCTGCCACCCCCTACCACCGCACCCATAGCCTCTGCCACCTCCCATGTCCCCATCCCCCTATGTCACCCCATCCCCCACTGCCCCATCCCTCTCTGTGTCTCCTCCCCTTCTCCATCACGTCCCCACTTCCTGCCACTCCCTCCTGTCCCCTTTGCGATCCTCTGTACCCTACATCCTCCATTGCCCCCTTCCCCCTCCCTGTGCCTCCTCTCCCTGCCACGTGTCCCCTCTGTCCCCACGTCCCCCCGCGTCCCCCATCCCCCTGTCGCACCTCTTGGAGCTCCATGCTCACTGGGGAGACATTGGGGACACCTTGGGGACACTCTGGGGATCGAACAAGCCTTGGGATGTCCTCGATTGCTCTTTGGAACCACTCGGCCACGATGCGGCAACAGGGACTGTCGGGACCACAACTGAAATAGAAGTCAATGATGTCTTGAAGTGTCTCCCCCAGGTGATCCTTGACCAGGCGGGCGTTGGCCTCCCACAGCCACTCGGCCACAGCCACCTTGGCCACCAAGTCCTCGGGGACATTGGGGGACGCCTCATTTGTCCCCTTCAGGGTGGCCTCAATGTCCCCAACCCTGAGCTGCAGCTCCCGGGTGAACGCGGTGGTTTCGTCACACGCGGCCACCAAGCGCTCCAGCAGCCCCAGGGCCGCCTCCACCCGCTGTCTCACCATGGCGGCCCTTGTTGCCTCACTGGCAGCCACCCTGGCCTCTCTCCTCACCTGGGCTCCATGCCCAGCCACCACCTCGGCCCCCTCCTCCCAGCCCAGGGCCTGACCCAGCTCCACCATGTTTTCCTGAGCTGTCCCATCATGGGCAGCCTCGTCCTGCAGCTCCCTGGCCCGGGTGGTGGACGCCTCAGCAGCCACTTCCCTCCAGGTGTTGCGGAGCTCAGAGGCCTTCCTGGCCAGCTCGGCCCAGCTGTCCACAAGTGCAGCCACCAACCCCTGCCACTTGCTGGCCACCATTGTCACACGGTTCTGGGAGATCCATGGTGTGCTCTTGCAAGCAGCCAGGGCTTGGCTCAGGGAGGTGACAGGGTCATCATCATTCACGGTGACAAACCTCCTGTTTCTTGCCTGGCAGTTTCTGGGATGGGGCATCAGGAATGCATTTACTTGAGTGTCAGTGGCACTGCAGAGATGCACTTGATGCAAGAATCCTCTGAAATAACACAGGCAGACCACACTGACTCTGGAAAATGGCCTGTAAAGCTGGTGTCCCCATTTGGAGAAGCAAAATGTGCTATTTCTGATGGAGGTTCCTACTAACAGAGTCAGCCAATGGAACTGGTTCTCAAGGCGAGACCATTTGGATGTTGCAGTGGCTGTGGCAGCCCCAGGGTTTGGGTTTTTGGTTGGCATAGCAAAATGAGCTCTGAGCAGCATCTGTGGCAGGGAGGAAAGTGCCCCTGGAGCTGGGGCTGAGGCCCCGGGGTGGATGTGAGCCCGTGTGGGTGTGAAGGGAGCTGGCAGAGCGCTGAGTTTGCTTTCCCTGCAGGCTCGCGCTCTGATCCGGCAGAACGGGGCCCCGCAGCTGCAGGAGCCCCAGCGCCTGTCGGCTCTGCTGCGGGACTGCCTCGAGTGCAGCCTGGAGCCGGACGAGGAGCGGCGCTGGGCTGCCCAGGAGCTGCTGCAGCTGAGGGCCAGGGGCTGCAGGGGAAGCAGCAGCGCCAGGGAGGGGTTTTCTTGTGGGGCCCCCTCCGACAGTCTCCAGTCTCGCTGCGTTCCACACGCAGAGCAAGCAGAATCCTCGCCTGCTGTGGCTTGGCAGCTCCTTTGGAGCTCATCTGGGCCTGGTGCCCCACAGCGAGCAGGGACATCTTCAAGCAGCTCAGGGGGCTCAGAGCCCTGCCTGACCTTGAGCTTGGATGTTTCCAGGGAGGAGGCACCTCCCACATCTCTGGGCACCTTCTGTCAGTGTTTCCCCACTCTGCTGGTTAAAAAATTCTTCCTTAGATCTAATCTGAGCCTGCTTCCCTCTCCTGAGTTTCAAATCATTTCCCTTTGTCCTGTTGCAACAGAGCCTGTGAGGAACTTGACTCTGGAAAGTAACAGTTCATTTCTTTCCTTTGTATCCTTAGGGCAGCACCCATTTTTATCATCAGCCAAGCCTCTCTCCAGCTTGACCCCTCTGATCACTGCAGCGAAGCAACTGAGGGAGCAGCGGAGGAGATGAAGCACTTGAGGACAGCTTTCAGTTACAGTAGTCAGGACAACTAGTTAGTTATGGTAGTTAGCAGTGGTAGTTAGTTATGGTAATTAGCACTGGTAGTTAGTTATGGTGGTTAGCACTAGTACTTATTTATGGCAGTTAGGACAGCCTGTTTGTTATGGCAGTCTTTTGAATAAAACTCTCTTAACCCTCAACTGCCTTGCCGTGTCCCTTCCTTCTCCCGCTGTGCCTCAGCTGCCCGGAGCAATGTGAGGGGAGAGCGGGCCCAGCCTGGCCCAGAGCTGAGCCCCAGCAGAGCCCTGGCAGAGCCCAGAGCAGCCTCGGCACCTGCAGAGTCAGCCTGGAAGGAGGCGCTTGGAGCCTTCTCGGCTGCACCCGGCTCTTGGTTACAAACTGGGTGTGCTGGAAAATGCCACCGGCTCTGCACGAGGACAGAAGGGGCCCGGGGAAGGCCCAAGTGCTCCATGCAAGGGAAAAACCTGCCCTGGGATTGTTATAAATAACTAGGCAGTGTTGCTTTTGCTATTATGTATTGACTTCTGCAATCTATTCTTAATCACACTGATTTTGATAGAGTACAGTTTGTAATCACTTTTAACTGCTTTTGCTATAGTATAATTTGTCAGCTTTTTGTGGCCAATGCCCTGGCCCCTGTGTAGCTCATATCCTCAGAACATAATTTATGGATGATATTTTAGTTTGTGGACAGTGTGAAAGACATACACTATAGTTTTGGCTTTTGAAAAACATTAAAGTGGATGCCATGTGTTGTGCATTGGAATGTTAACTTTTGCAGAAGTAGCTGTAGTTGCGAAATAATAACTAATGCTTTTATTTTTGTAAATAACTGACAATAACACTTCAGAGATATCTGTGAAATAGCTGATGTTCATTTAAAGAACTTGTGGAAATAGGTAAAACCGTCTGCATGGTCAGATAACATTTCAGGAAGGGATGTGATGAGGACCCCTGCCACTGACCCTTCCACTGTCAATAACTGTCACCTGCTGAAACCACAGAACAGGGGCCCTTGTGAGGGAGTGACACACAACCCTCAAAACAGCAATCCACGATTCCTGCACGTGCTCTAAAACGGCGAGTTGGGCGTCAAACAAACCTAAAGAATTCCTAGAACAAGTAAACAAGTTCAAAGAAATGTTTGAACGTGTATAACCATCATGAAGACGTATTTGAACAATACAGTGGAAAAACTAGACAAGAAGAGTTGCTGTGGTTAACCGGTGTGCCTCTGGCCATTGCCAAGCACCCAGCGCTGTTACTGATTTGTCCCTTATTATTCCTTATTAAACTTTCAAAAATTCTAAAGAGTGAG
The DNA here is from genome assembly GCF_028551555.1 of Melozone crissalis. NCBI lineage: Eukaryota > Metazoa > Chordata > Aves > Passeriformes > Passerellidae > Melozone > Melozone crissalis. Next base: position 75,205 of record NW_026536058.1, on the reverse strand, counting down.
GCTCCTTTCTCACAAAACCCAAGGTGCTCACCCCTTGTTCTTCCCCCAAAGCCAGGATTTGTCAATCCTACACTTTGTCTGGATGGAGGAGAAGGAGGCTGCGACGGAAAAGGAAGATGCACTGGTGTGGAGGCACATGGGAGTCTCAATCACCCACCTGTGGGGGACTGGTCTCCAATAAGAAGAACAGATTTCAAGGTTATGGTGAGAAGCTTGCTTCTCCTATAGATCTTTGCAGGCACATGCTGATTTATGGAAAATTGTTACCCCATTGGCCCGTTGGCCTAATTACCCTAGTTCAACCCATGTTACCCATCTTTGGTTAGTCCCTAGAATGTTCTCCCTCTCTGTCCCTCCATTGGCCCTAATTTACTGCATTCCTCTGCCCCTGTTTCCCCATTAGCTGACCCGACCCTTTACCCCTCCTTTGCACCATTTCCCCCCATATCCATTGGACCCTGGCCCTCAGCTCCACCCTCACTACCCCATATAAAAACCCCCTGTGCCCTCAGCTTGCACCCTGTCTTTGTCCCTGGGCCCTGTTCAGCTCTGTGCCCTGTTCCTGTACCAATAAACCCAGTTTGCTGCAGATCATACCCAGACCCATCCTGCCGACTTTGTCAGCTTTATAAAGCAGCCATGAGCTTTGGGCTCCAGAGTGCCGGACGCTCCAAGGGCCTCGGCAGCGCCAGGACACTCCAAACTGGGATGCCAGGCAGGGCAGGAGGAATCACTGCCCCTTTCCCCTCTCTGCTGCTCCATCTCCCAGCCCAGTATTGCTGCAGGACAGCCTCACTGCCAACGCCATCCTGCCAGGGATGGACTGGGGGCATCTCCTTCCCCTGCCCTCTGGCATGGAGGCAAATCCCATCTTCTCCTTGTCCACCCTCCTTCCTCTGCTCATTCTGTCCTTCATCCATCCATGTTCCTTTCCCATCTCCTTCCTCCCTTGTTCCTTCTTGTTCCTTCCTCTCCTCCTGCCTTTTCCTTTTCCTTTCTCCCTGTCTCTTCCTCTCCTTGTCCTTCCTCCCCCAGGTCCTAAGTTGCGGACAGAGACCAGGGAGAACAAATCCCTGCCACAGAACCTCGTGGAAGAGGCCATTTGGAACGGCTCCACGGCTCAGGAATCCAACGGGGAGGAAATGCCCCAGAGATCCCTCATGAGGAGGGGCTGCAAACGCAGCCTGGGGAGCTGTGAGGAGGTAAAACCCCCCCTGTGCTGGGAAAGGTGTGGAGAATGTGAGAAGAGCTTCAGGCAGAGCTCAGCCTATACCTGGTGACTCCAAAGACGGCGATGTCGGATGCAGAGATCCGTGAGGATGCAGAGATCCCCCTGCAGATCAGTGGGCATCCAGAGATCCCCCGGCAGATCCATGGGGCTGCAGAGATCCCCCTGCACATCCACGGGGATACAGAGATCCCCCTGCAGATCCACGGGGATGCAGAGATCCCCCTGCAGATCCATAGGGATGCAGAGATCCCCCTGCAGATCCATGGGGATGCAAAGATCCCCCTGCAGATCCACGGGGATGCAGAGGTCCCCCTGCAGCCCCCGGAGCAGCCACGCTGCCGCACGGCGATGCCTGAGAGGAGGCTGTGACCCCGCGGGCAGAGGGCCCCGCTGGAGCAGCCTGTCCTGGCAGGGCTGACCCCGGGGCACAGTGACCCACGCTGCAGCACTTGGAGGGGGCTGTGCCCCATGGGATGGACTCAGCTTGGAGAAATTCCTGGAGAAGTCTCCGGTGGGAGAGAGCCCAGGGTGCAGCAGGGGAACGACTCCTGTCCCTGAGCAGAGGGAGAAGCCCCGGGGCATGAACTGAGCCCGGCCCCATTCCCTGTCCGCGGCACTGCCGGGGTAGGAAGTGCAGCTGGAAGGAGGGAGGCGTGGGGGACAGCTGGATTTAAGGGTCTCCACTTACTTCTCATTATCATGCTCTGAGTTTTTGGAGTTCTCTGTCAGAAATCTCTCCCCTCCCCTACTCATACACAGAGGTTTTGAGCCGTTTTTCCTTTTTGAGGGAAATCAAAGCGATGCACTGATGCTCCTAATTAGGGATAGGAGAAGTGAGGCTCCAGGGCTTCCCGCTGAGCCGGAGCCACCGGAGCCGCAGTGCCGGGAAAGCCGTGGCGGGAGGTGCGGAGAAGTTTGTTTGTGTTTTCACCTCAATCCCCTCGGGCCCGGGCCCGTTCTAGGGCTGCTCCTCAGCTCCGGCTCTGCCCTCACGCAGCCCAGGGGGCCCTGAGAGCGCGGGGCGGGTCTGTGCCGTGTGCAGAGCCCGCCCCTGTCTGGGATTGGGCGATGGTGGCGTCAGTCGTGGTTGTGGCGCGCTGATTGGTGGGAGCGGGGCAGAGCAGGGTCCCGGGGGCGGGCTGAGGGCGGCCGTGGCTGGGCAGCGGCGCGGATGTGGGAGCGTGTGTGCGGTGCCGTGAGCGGCGGCAGCGGCCGGAGCGCGGTGAGGCGGCGGCGGAGCTCGGAGGCGGCCGCAGCGCAGGTGGGAGCCGCGCTGGGTTGTGCGGGGACTCGGGGCTGGCTGCGGGCCTCGGGGGCGGCAGGGGGCTCGGGCGGGTTCGTTGTGCCGTGTCCGGCCCGTGTTGCCGCTGGCGTGAGGGCGCTGCGGGAGCGGCTGCCCGCGGTCTCCTTGCGGCCGCTGCCTCGGCTGGAGCCGCTGCCGGAGCAGCGCTGGCTCGGCCCGGTTGCTGTGGCTGGGACAGAGGGGGCTGCCCCGTGCCCGGAGCTGTGCGGGGAAATTGCCGTGGCCGGAGGTGTCTGTGCGCAGAGGAGACAGAGGAGTCCTGTAAAAGTGACTTTATTGCTGAGCAGAGGGAGAGGCCGTGGGGCATTTGCCGTGCGCTCTCTGCCATTGTTGTAGTTCGCAGCCTCCTTTTAATCCTCATTTTCCCGGCTTCATCTCCCTCTCCCTTTGCCCACTGGCTGAGGTGCTTGGAAGGTTCAGACGTCCCGGTCCGCCAACTGCATGTCCGTGTTAATTTGCACCCCCACTTTTGTATAACAGCCGATATTCACGTCTGTGTTAAGTCTTTCTTCTTCTGGAAGTTCAGGAATTTAGCAGGTCTTTCTGTGAGCAGCAATCCATGTTAATTAGTAACATTTATTGTAGCTGATGGTTTCGCCCTTGCTTCCTGATCTGCAAATCCCTGACCCCTCCCTCAGCTGCTGAATGAGCTGCACTCTCAAGGTGTGGAGCATGGTAAAAAGATAAGAGTTGCTGTTGCACATCAGAGGAGAAACAGCATTCGTTTAACCCATGGTCTGCCAGGGAGCCACAAAACCGTGGCCCATTCCCATCCTTTCCACGTTTGGCTGGAGCATGAGGTGCTTTCTTACTTCCTTTGTTATCTGTTTCACCACTTTGTCATCTCTTTGCCAACAGCAGTTTGAGTCATTTAATTTTCCACAAACTCCTCTCTTTTTCTGCTAACAGATGATCTGATCCCATCCCATGGTTAAGTGTTGTGTTCCTCATTTCAGTGGGCTGGTCAGCAGGAAGGTCAGGAGCTGGAGCTGCCTGGTTGGTTGTTATTGCGAGGACAGCTTGTAATCTAATGATGCCATTGAAATGAGAAATGGGTTCTGTGGCTCCTGATATGAATTGGTTCGGGTTCCCAGGGGCTGGTCCATGGTGTTGTAGGATTTGTTCTGCTGGCCGTTCATCTTTTCCCCATTGTGGGCACTCTCTTCAGCCAAGACTTCATCAATTTACCACTTTTCTCTAATTGAATCATGAAATACTTGGATTCCCAACTGACTTCCCTGAACTTGTGGCAGCAAGAATTTCTCGGTGCTCTAATCCACCCTATATAACACAGACAGTGACAGCACATATTGGAGTGGGCAGAGGGATGATTCCCCCCCATTTGTTTATAGTGAAGTTTTCCCAACATTCTCCATTTGCTGTTTCCCTTTGCAGCTTCACCCGTTTGTGTTGCAGGGTCAGATATCCTCCCCCTGGGCTCTGCCTTGAGCTGTGCAAATTCCATCAGTGCAAGCAGGCAGAGCTTGGGGTGAGGGGCAGAGGGAATCAGCCCAATTCCTGCCCCGGGCAAGAGACCCAGGTGCATTGTCCACACTTTGCCCAGCAGTGTTCATTTGCATTTCTAAAGCTCCTCTGGAGGCTGCCTGGAATGGAGCTTCTCTTCCAGGGCAGCCATCTGGTGAGTCACATGTGGCCCCCCAAGAATCTGCTGTGTTTTAAAAAAAAGTATTAACTATTTACAAGTTCAAAGTATTACGGTTAAAGCTCTTCAGTTCTACAAATGCCCCATAAAGGAGAACTTGGAAAAACCCAGACCAAAAATTGATTCTCACACTTCTGTCCCAAACCCACCTGACAATATAAAGTGGGAATTATTATAAAAAATTATTATCATGTTGTTATCTTATCACTGAAACTGCAGGGAAAACAAAACCTCTCCAAGAATCTCTTTAGTGTTAGAGAGTCAAGGCATTCCTTGGTTCTGGCCAGGATGTGCAACAGAAATAATTTCTTTCACAAATAGCCCGGCTGTGCAGAGAAAATCATTCCATGCCATGTGAGTTTTACTCGATTTTCCTAGACTTTATGTAGTCTGAACCAGTCTAAATCCAATGCTTTAATGTTCCTTGTTCCCAATTGTGTAAGTTTTTAGCATTTGGTTTCCTGTTGGACCTGGATTTCTTCCCCTCTGATGTGAATTCGGTCCACACTCCTGGATTTCCTTCTCAGCCTTTTCCAGCCCAGGTGTCTCCAGCTCTGCTGGGGGCAGTGTCTGGGGTAGCTGTTGGTTGCTGCTTGCTGCTGGGCAATGTTGATGTTTTGTTGCTGGTCGTTATCTCTGTGGGTGTCTTTTGGGCTGTTCCCAGTGTGTTCGGATGTTAAACTCATCTCCATTGAGTGGTGTAACATCCCTTAAATAAAACCTTTAAATTTCTTTCCCAAAGGCAAACCTTTGAGTAGAGAAACCTTTCTGAGCAGAGAAATAAGGTTTGAAACAACCGAAATCGGTACATTTTGCAGCAGTGCAATGGCAGGCAGCCCAGAGTGTGGGTGTCAGTGAGTCCCAGAGTGGAATTGTGCCGTGGTGTTCCCCAGCAGCTGTGGCAGTGCAGGCCCAGCCAGCGCTGAAGCTGCAGCAGTGGCAGCAAGGCTTGGCCCCAGTGGCTGGAGATGGCAGAGGAGGGTGGCCAGGATTGCAGAGGATTCCAGGTGAGGATCTGTGGGCAGGCGCAGGGGCTTGGCCCGCTGTGGAGCCCTGGCTGCTGCTGCGTTGCCTTCAGGGCAGGCTCAGGGGCGGCCTCCCATCCTCCTGCTGCAGGCGGGAAGTGCAAATCTGCGGGGCTTCAGAGCCCTTGAGGCCAGGCTGAGGGGTCCCCCTGTGTTGAGCTGTGCTGGCGGCTGTTTGTGGCCTCGGGGACACTTGGCATGGGCCCCTTGGCCACCAGTGGTGCTGCTTTGCACTCCTTAGGCAGGAGCCGATGTCCTGGCTGGGTGTTGGCAGCAGCAAAGTGCCAGGGCAGGCTCAGTGCCAGCCCAGCTTCCTGTGGGAGAATGTGCCTTGATATCTGCTCCAGTGGTTGCTGAAGCAGTGAGAATTGCTTTTGCCCCCCTGTTTGGTGCCATGGTGTCAGCAGAAGATATTGAAGCCTTCCTGCTCAGGGCATTTCAGTGCCAGGCTCTCACAAGCACCCACAGCTCTGCGGGTTGAGCTGAGCATGGGGCGGTGACCTGTGCTGTGTCTGATTCCCCTTCCTTAATAACCGCCTGTCTTGTAGCTCTTTTCCCTTCTGCTGCCCTTGCAGAGCCATCCACAAACACATTTTCTCCCTCAGGCCAGGGAATGTCCCATCAATCTGTCCCAGCCTGGGTCTGGAGCTCTGTCCCTTGAGTGCAGTCCTGGGTTCCTTGCCAGCCCCTCTCCAGGCTGTTCAAACAGGAGGCTGGGTTAAACCCTTGCCCTGTCCTCAGTTCGAAATCCTCCTGTGCCATTGAACAAGTTTCATACTGTAATAACTGAGCCCTGCTCATCCATTTAGAGGCTCTTTTGGTTATCAGAGCTTTAACTTGATGCCAGACTTGAAGTATAGGAGGTCCTATATAGGATTAAACATTTTAGCACAAGAATTCCTTTGGCAAGACCCTGTTTAACATCCACCTGTAATTCAAATTCTTTTTCCCTGTCTGGAAGGCCCAGGCCACCCACCTCAGTTAATCTTCATTTTAACACTTGAAAATTCTGTGTTTCCTCCTGCTGTGTATCCATCCAGTTTGTTGACTGGCAGGATAGGAGTGTTGTAGGGAGACATCCCTGGCTCCAAAAGCCCTGCCTTTAACAGGGACTCAGTACCAGGCTGTGAGCCCTTCCTTCCCTCTCTTGGAACAGGATATTGCTCCTCCTCGTTGCTTTAAAGTAATTTGTGGAGGCTCCATATCTAATTTTCCCCATTTCCGCGAAGCTGCCTACACTTCTGGGTTCACTTCAGCATAGGCCTTTTCAATCTTTTCACACAAACGTAGAACAGAACTGACCTCTGCAACCCCTTTTACAGTATTAAAATCCAACTCTCAAATTCCTTCCTAGGTAATTACAATCACAGGAGGAAGAAAAATAAATTCATTTTATTCAAACCTATGCTCCACAGCTTCTAGTAGTAGTTGAACAAATCATACCTGCACATCTTTCCCACTCATTCCCTTAAAAATTAAAATATTCCTTTACTATTTTCCCCCTTAGGTCTAAGATTCAGAGTGGATTGAGAGGCCCCTGTGTCCATCAGAAAATGCCTCCTCTCAATGCACACCCACCCTGAATGTTCTCAAGGGCTGCAGTGTGGAGGGTCCCTGATGTGATGGGAGCTGTGACAGCCCTGCCAATCCATGTCCATCAAGGGGTGGACTTGCTGGTCCTGAGGGTGCTGCTGTCTGTGCTTGCAGTGTCCTTGTGCCCTGCAGCTGGAGCCCTGGTTCCTTGCCAGGGGCTGTTTGGGTGGGCTCTCCCCTGCCGAGGAGGGCAATGCCTCTGCCAGGTGCTTGTGGCCGAGCCCATGTCCTGGGTGCTGGGGCCCCCTTGGGCCCTGGGGTTGATCCCTTGGGGGCTGTAGGAACTGTGCCCTGGCCTTTGCCTTCAGCTTGGCCTTTTGCTGCTCCTTTCTTGCATTCACCTGCTGTGCCTTTGTGCCCAAGTGCTGCAGGGCCTTCTTGTGCCCCTCCTGCAGCCCCCTCAGTGCCTGTGGGTGCTTGTCTTGCTTTACAAGAGAGGTGTCTGCTCGGGAAGGCAGAAAAAGCCTCTCTTGGAATGGAGAATGCAAACCCCCCTCCCTCTTAATTTTTAGACTTGTGAAATGAAGGGGCTCTCAGGCAAAGATATGGGAATAGGAATACCAGTTCTTTACTAGTGTGTATAATAAAGCAAACAAACACCAACAGCTGCGGCACTGAGAACAAACAGAGCCCGGACCCAGTCCCGGCCTTTGGGCTGCTGCGCTTTCCCCTTGGGTGCAGTTCCGGGCACGGCCGGCAGGGGCGCTGGTGGCTCCCGCGAGGCGGGGCAGCGCATCCTTCCCATGGGAACCTCTCTGAACGGAAATAGAGCAATCCCTTCAGCTAACTCTTTCACTTTTTTACCTTCTATGGCCTTTCTCTCATGTTTTGAGAAAGAATTTGGAGAGGGCTGCCTTTTAACTGAGCTGCTAGTGTTTTGATATGGTGCTTCCTCTCGAGAGAGACAGAGTTTCCTTGAACAGCCGGAGCTGTGGTTACTGAGGGGACGTAACTCAGAGCAGGACGGGGTCAGGGGAGGATATCCCGCTGAGGCTGGGTCGGAGTGTGGGCAGGGTCTGCTGCTGGAATCGGCAGAGGGGGATCTTCCCGTGGAGCCCGAGGCGGAGCATGGGTAGCCCCCACATGGCTGATGGCGGCTGATCCGGCAGCTTCCGGCAGAGCAAAGGCAGGTGGGAGAGCCCGGCAGCAGCGGCGGTGCCCAGCGCAGGTGGCACGGGCAGGGCAGCCGGGGATGGGATGGCTGGGACCCCCCCTGGGTGCGGTGGGCGCGGTGACCTCGGAGCAGGCGGCAGGACAGAGCAACCCCCATCTTCCCCAGCACGGCCGGCAGAGCGGCCGCGGGCCAGGCAGTGGGAGCAGGGCACACAAATTGAGCGACAGCACCGGGGCAGGTGGAGCTGCCCTGGGCAGTGAGGCCACACCTGGGATGGAAACCGGGGCAGGCAGAGCTGAGGCGGGCAGCGAGCCGGGACCCGGGACAGGCGCCTCGGCCGCGAACAGAGGGGGCAAGACCTGTAGAGGATCCCACTCTCTTTATGATTTTTCCTCTTGCTCCCTTCCCCTTCATTTCCCCTTTTTTCTTTTCTTGTTTTTTTTTCTCGGGGCTTTCTGATACTTTAAAGATTTTTATTCTCCTAAAATCTCCTGTCTTACATATGGCATATTCTCTTTCTTCTAGATTAATTGGGTTTTTTTTACAAATAAATCCAGAGCCTAGCAAATCTAAACTTCTGCTTTGATACTTTGAAATGGCCAACGAGCTAAGTCATGACCTCCTAATGTTGTTTCTCTCATCACCTTTTTATTTATCCTTTGGCAAATTAAGGATACCTCCTAAATCCAAAAATCCCAGTGCACCCATAGTTCCTTAAAAAATGATCACACAAAGCTTGAGTACCCCAGTGGGTTTTCTGATGCCTGTCTTCTAATATTTTCCTATTAAGCACATTTTATTAAGTAATTGTCTTCCATCAAGAAGTTTCCATTTCCCTGATTTATCTTGTTCACTTCCTGTCTTGTTTAATTCTTTTTTCTTGGCTTCCCTAAACTTTGGAATTTCCAGATTTTCCTGGTTTGGAGTTAATATTAACATAACTCTTTCACCTCCATTTTCTGCTGCATCCTTAGCTTCGTGATCTGCCAAATTATTTCCTCTCCTTTCTGGGGTCTTTCCCTTTTGGAGTTCCCTAATATGTTCTATAGCTATCTCTTTTGGGTAATTGTAATGCCTCTAAAATAAGTTCCTCATGTACTAGTCCTTTTCTTCTTGAATTAAGTCATCTTTTTCCTTTCCAAATTTTTTAAAGGTATGTACTACTCTAAAGGCATACCTTGAATCAGTATGTATAGTTCCTTTATTTTGTGTTAAATATTCTAGTGCTCTTTTTAAAGTATATAATTCACAAGTTTGAGCTTACTAGTTAAAGGTTAATTTCCCTTTTTCCATAGTTTGCATGTTTTTCCCATCAACTTGTACATACCCTGTATTTTCTCCTTTTGCAAGGAGGTGTATCTCTGTTAGCTAACATAACTCCCAAAGGACTATTTTTTTCCTTTTTTTCCCCTGTATGCAGCTTACTGGTTTTTGATCTCATTTTTCAAGATTTTATCTATCATCTTCTGTTTCTGATTTTTACTTTCACTAACAACCTAAATACAACTTTTCTTTCAACTACACACAGAAAAATAAAAAAGTTTTTTCTCACACTACTTTCAGTACAATACACCTCCCTCCAAGGAGATACAGTGAAGCTTAAAATGCACAATCCACATTACCTTTACATTCATTCGTTTGCATTCACTCACTTTTATTTCTCACTCACTTCCACACATTCTTTCCCACCCTCAGGACACAGAGTGGATCCCTGTTGACAGAGAATCGCGGGTCCCTGTGGCCCCCCTCACCTTGGGGTGGCCTCTGGGTCTCAGTATCTCCGGGCCTCCTGGGAGGGCCCTGACTCTGCTGCCTCCGGTGCCCGTTCACCTGTGAGGCTGATTTGTGTGTCACTCACACTCTTTAGCCACGGCCCCCTCACACGCCCTGGGGACAATGGCCCCTTTGCAGGTCACCTGTGCCTTATGCCACAGCCCCCACACGCCCAGGAGAACAATGGCTTATTTGTGGGTCACACACTCCTCTTTCCACAGCCCCCCTTCCCACCCGCCCGGGAAGCTGAGGCAGATTTTGTGTGTGACTCACTCTCACACACAACAAGACAACAATAAGGTACCTTTTGTTATAAATGATCAAATCGAGAGCCAAACTTATAAGAAAATTTAGCAAAGATTTATTAATTTGTCTGTGCGACTGAAGTTCGGTTGTCAAAACCAGCACAGCCAAGGGTCAGCGTCGAGCCCGGGTTTGGTGCTGGGTGAACACGGATCTGAGCTCCGAATGTCAGAGTCTCCCCCTGTTCACAAATGCTGCCTGACGCAGCGAGTTCTTTTTCAGTTTATTCTGCCCGAGGCAGAGATGACCGAATGTTCTTTGTGTCTCTTCCCATGCATAACCGTGTCTTTACCTGTGCAGAGGTGGACAAAGACTCAGTCCAGGTGTCTGATGTTGTCAGTAGACTCCAGGGAAGTCAGCATTCACATGCATCAGGGTCGGGCTGTGGATCATCTTGGTAGCTGTATAATCATCGAGGCAATAATCACTCTTGGGTGGCCATGGTGACCCGGGGAAGCCAGCGATTATCGCCCTGGAAGCTTCTATGCTTTCATTAAAAACCCTGATGTTTATCTCAACCAAGTCCAGGAGCTAGATGTATATGAATAAGACACTGCTCCTGGCCAGGATGGTCAAGAGACTTAGTGTGGATTTTTACAATATTTTATACATTAATAGCATGAATTATCTCTACCATATACTACACTTTCACATCACCTATTCCAAGTTTAGGTGTTTCTGGCCAGTCCCTGTGCTCTTGTATATCCCTCAACCCAGCTGTGTTGTCCAACCCCAGATGCTCTTGAGCATATCCTCAATCTGGCAGAATTCTGCCCAACCCTGGATGCTCTTGGAATGTTAATTCCTCAACCCAGCAGGTTTTAATTCTGGATGCTCTTGGGCTCTCTTATCCCTCAATCCTGCAGAATTTTTAGGAGCCCCTTTTGTCCTGTTTCCTAGTGGATTTGGCTCAGAAACTCCTCTGCTCCCTTCCTCCGAGGGGTCCAGCCCCTCTCTGAGACCCAGTCCCAGTTACCCCGGGGGATTCTCTCACTCCTCTTATCACTCGCTGTGTCTCTTTACTGGCTGCTTCCCTCGAGGAAAGTTGGAAACGCAGTGTGGGAGACTCCAGCACTCACTTGGCAGGTCTGGGACAACCAGCCCTCGTCACATTCACAGCCCAGAGCAGAGAATGAGGGGAGAAGGGAGCCCGGGAGCCCAAACAGCCCCGGCATCCCGAAATGGGGAGAGCGAAGCAGGGGGAGCTTTTGGCATTGCTGGGACTGCCAGCAGCCTGGGCAGGGCGGGCACTGAGGAGAAGGGGGACCCCCAATCCAAGCGTGACCCCAGCAGATGGGACAGGGGGAACCCCCGAACACCAGAGGGGAGGGACCAGGGATGGGGAACTCCTGGGAGGCTTTTTCAGGGCTGAATCTTGGATGTTTGGGAGGTTTTTCTGGAGCCCTGATGGCCAGTGACTTGTAGAGATGGACTTGGGCAGAGGGACGTTCAAACTCAATGTGTGTTGGGGAAGATGAAACAGGAAAGCCTTATAAATAAGATTGTGTGGCAAAAGATTTTGTGAAAATAAAAAGTATAAGGAAGATTAAAATGAAAGCAAGCTCTGAGATAGCTCAGTTAGTGAACAACTGGAAAACAATGGTGTGACCCAACTGAAGGTAATCCCCTTTTGATGAAACTATTCCCTCTGCTTGCAGAGAGATCCAAGGGTCAGAGCAGACCTTACTAGCTCAATAGAAGGGGTCCAAAGAGGAGTTTTTAGGGTGTAAAATGTAACACAGTATGGTGATGTAATGATTCTTACAGGCTATATGTAAATGCTCTAGGATTTGTATCTTGTACTAGATTGGTTAGTGAGAAATAGAATATTCAAAAGAGAAGAAGATTGATTGTATTGTAACGGGACCCTTACTCTCTTATGCTCTTCTCCTCTTACTCTCTTACCCTCTCATCCTCTCTACCCCTCTCTTCTCTCAGGCCTGCTTCGAGCTGTGTCTGGCAGCTCCCAGCAGGGCCCTGCGCCCAAGCCCTTTGCAATAAAGTGCAAGTTCCATGCCCTGGCTGCAGAGATCTCTCATCTCCGTCCATCCCGACCGTCCTACCCCCGACGCTCCTACAAACGCGCTCATCCCTTGTTTTCCCCAAACCAGGATTTCCCATTGCCAACCCCAGGGAGGCTGCGAGGAAGAGGAAGATGCCCCGGGACACTGAGGCAGGTGAGGACGAAGTCAGTGCCCCTTTCCCCTCTGTGCTGCTCCATCTCCCAGCCCAGCACGGCCCCGGCTGCAGCTCAGCCCTGGGGGTTCTCCTTGCCCTTGCCTGTGGCACGGAGGCAAATCCCATCCTGTCCTTGTCCTTCCTCCCCCAGAGTAGGAGCTGAGCATGGAGAGCAGGGAGGACAAATGCCCGCGGCAGAACCTGGTGGAAGAGGCCGTTTTGAGCGGCTCCACGGCGCAGGAAGCCAACGGGGAGGAAAAGCCCCGGAGATGCCGCACGAGGAGGGGCTGCAAACGCAGCCGGCGGGGATCTGAGGGGGAAAGAACCAGCCTGGGCCGGGAAGGCGGCCGGAGACGGAGCCAGAGCTCGGAGCTGGTGCTCCATGAGCAGCTCCATGATGGGGAGAAGCCCCACATGTGCGTGGAGTGTGGGAAGAACTTCAGGTGGAGCTCTGACCTGATTGTGCACCAGCGGAGCCACACTGGGGAACGGCCCTACGAGTGTGGGGAGTGCGGGAAGAGCTTCAGCCAGAGCTCCAACCTGATCAGGCACCAGAGGATCCACACTGGGGAGAGGCCATACGAGTGTGGGGAGTGTGGAAAGAGCTTCAGCCAGAGCTCCAGCCTGATTACGCACCAGAGGATCCACACTGGGGAGAGGCCCTACAAGTGTTCCAAGTGTGGGAAGAGGTTTCAGACCAGCTCCGATCTCCTCCAGCACTATCAGATTCACAGAGAGGAGAGGCCCTTCCAATGCCCCGACTGCGGGAAGGGATTCAAGCGCAACTCCACTCTTGTCACCCACCGGCGCACCCACACTGGGGAGAGGCTCTACGAGTGTGATAAATGCAGGAAGAGGTTTAAGACCAGCTCCTGTCTCCTCCAGCACTATTGGATTCACACAGAGGAGAGGCCCTTCCGCTGCCCCGACTGCGGGAAGGGATTCAAGCAAAACTCCCACCTCATCAGGCACCGGCGCATCCACACTGGGGAGAGGCCCTACGAGTGTCCCCAGTGTGGGAAGAGCTTCTCCAGGAGCTCTCACTTGACCTGACACCAACGGAGGCACCGGTAAGGGAAGCCCTGCGAGTGCCCCGAGTGCGGGCAGAGCTTCGTGCGCTGCTCCAGCTCCATCCCCCACTGGAGGAGGCACTTTGGGCACTGCCCAGGTGAGCCACATTCTCTGTGATCCATGTTGAGAACACAGCTGGCTGCTTCACCTTTTAATTTCACCTTAATTTTTTTCTATTCTCCATCTCTTTGCACTGCAAAAGCCAAGAGGAATAGATCTGTCACCTCCAAACCACTCAAATCCCAGTGAAAACAGCTCAATCTTACCCCAAAAAGAGCTCAAACCCACCTCAAAAAACTCAGTCTCATGCCAAACTCACTCGATTCCGCAGCCATCAGGCTGACATGAGGCTGGGAGGTGATTTAGAGTTGTGGGATCTCAATTAGAGTGGTGGGATGGAGATTGTGTGGGGCTGGGTGTGTGGGATGTATTTGACAGCAAATAAAACTCTGAGACTTACTGATTTCTCTCCTGTTCATGTTCAGTCTGTTGCAGTTCTGTTTGCAGAGTGCCGCCTTCTCAGCTCATTGTCTTTGTGTCCCCTTTTCTCTCCTGCCTCTCTTTGCCTGCTCTGTTTCTCTCCTGGACCCACGGACCACCAGAGACCCTGCCCTGATTTAATTGATCCCTCCCCTGATTTAATTCACCCCTGCCACCAAAGACCCTCCCCTGATTTAGTTGACCTTTCCCTGATTTAATTGACCCCTCCCCTGAATTGACCCCTCCCCTGATTTAATTTACCCTTTCCCTGTTTTAATTCCCCTTCCCCTGATGTAATTGACCCCTGCCCTTATTTAGATGACCCCTCTGTCCTCACAGACCCTCCCCTGATTATTTATTATTTTATTTCCCAATTATTATTTTAATTCCCAGTCCCAGGAGCTGAAGTCCTGAAGGCTGGCAGGGAAATGTCTCTGTAGGATTTTGCTCCGTTTCCCTTCAAGGGCAGGAACATCTTTTCCTGGATGGGAGCTGGAATTGCAGACTTTTGGAATGTGTGCAGGGCAACACGGACTGGGATCAAACATGGACTGGGATCAAATAGGGGTTGGGATCAAATATGGACTAGGATCAAACAGGGACTTGGATCAACTATTGATTGGAATACTACAGTGTGGGATAAACTGGACTGAGCTTATATAGACTGGGATCAAATACAGGCTGGGATCAAATATGAATTGGGATAAAAAATGGACTGGGGTCAAATATGGACTAAAATCAACTATGGTCTGGGATAAACAGGACTGGGATCAAATCAGGACTGGGATCAACTTTGGACTGGGATCAAATATGCCCTGGATCAAATATGACAGATTTTATGGACTGGGATCAAATATGGACTAGGATAAGCTATGGACTGGGATCAAATATGGATTGGGATCAAATGGACTGGGTTCCTACAGACTGGGATGAACTGGACTGAGATTATATAGATGTCGTGGTTTGAGAGGAAGTTAGTTTTCTGGGATATGAAGTGGTCAGGCCAATAGGTGCTCACATTTGAATACTGGCACCTCGTTTGGCCGCTGGGGACATTGGATACGCCTCTGAGAACTCAGGAGTTAAAAAGCAGAGCACTCCTGGGGGAAGCTCTCTTGGGTTCCAGCGAGGGAAGCAGGTCGGACCTCCCCTGCCCAGCTCCTGGCTGGTTTGGGGCTGGGTGAGGTAGGCCTGGCCCGAGGATGGAAGGGTGGAAGAGCCCCGAGAGGCATCAGGCAGCCACAACTCCCCCCCAGGACACAGAGAGAGAGAGACAGAGAGCGCCTGTGCCACCGTGAAATTTGATATCCTGTGCTGGCAGCACAGCCCGGCTGGTGGAGAAGGGCAGGGGGATGCAGCGAGAAGGGGTCCGGCAGCTGTGGGAGCTTTGGATGGGCAGAGCCCGAGCTTTTAACCCTTTTTCGGACAAGGAAAACTTTGCAGAACATTAACCTTTCTGTGGAGGATTTTATTAAGAGTTGGTTATCTGAGAAAGGCCATACTGACATAATGCCACTGGTTAAACTTGAAAGGGAGGTCAGCAGTCTCTGATTCAGTGACTGCTGACAAGCAAGAATGCCGGATGGCCTTGCTGCAACATGAGGAAAGGGAGGTGAGATTAGTCCTGAATATCTGCAGAATGTAACAGAAGAATAAGCACAAGAATGTAGAAGTAGGTGTAGTTGCTGATATGTAACTAACCAATCCTGAGCTCAACTTTTGCAATATGTATGAAGCTTATTAAGAACTATATTTAACCCGCCGTATTTGATCAATAAATTGGACTTGGATGAACCAACTGGTGTCTGGGTCTCCTTCCTCCGACAAATGGTGGAGAATGTGGGCAACCCCCTGAACGCTTGCTTTCTTGGATTACAAAGAAACTCGCCACGGTTGGGGAAGTTGGGTGAGAGTCCTTGCAGCCGGGACGGTGCCGGATTTTAAAAGCACCCTTGAGGATCACAACGGTGACTCAAGTCTCTACGTGTCGCAGGAGCCTGGAAGGGCTGCAACAGCGCGCGCTGATATATAGGTATGGATAGGCAAGCGACATACGACCTCTTCTCCTCATATTTAGAAAGGCGAGGAGTAAAAGGGGTAGATTTAAAAAAGGAGTTACCAGGGTTATTAGCTTATGGTCATTCTAAAGGAATTTTTGCTAATCCACATACAGTTCGTGAGATAGCAGAGTGGAAAAAGTTTGGGGATATCCTGTGGGATGCAGTGTTAGATGATGATAAGTCAGCAAAGAAATTTGGCAAGTTATGGCGGGTGGTATATAACACGTTGCTTCAGCAGGTCTCTGAGAGAAAGGCAGCAGAAAGGGCAACAGAAGCTTATAAGAAGAATATAGGGTATGGTCGTGAGGATGATCCCCTGGCACCTTCTGTAACTCAGATACTTATGCCTAAGAGTCCCCAGCAGAGTGATGTGCAGGATTTTCCTATAGATAGTGTGGAACCGTCTGCACCTTTACTGTTGGGGGAGGAGGGCAGGCTGGATGGTGGAGGAAAGAGCTCGCCTCCGCTGCCAGCTTCAGGCGGGTTGGATGGTGGGGGTGGGAGCAAGCCAGTTTCACCTCCGCCTCCAGCTTTGCCTCCGCCGCTTCCCCCGTGAGAGTCGGCTTCAGTGGGGGGGTCGCTTCTCCCGCGCGAGCCAGCTCCGGTTTCACCTTCGGCTTCGGTGGGGGGGGGGCGCTTCCCCCGCGCGAGCCGGCTCCGGTTTCACCGGCTTTGCCTCCGCCGCTTCCCCAGAATGAGTCAGCTCCGGCGGGGGAGGGGCCGATTCCCCCGCCGGAAACCTCGGTCTCGGTACCGAAGTGCCAGCAGCATAGCACCCTTAAAAAGTCAGATCCTATCCCGGGGGCACACAGTGACCTATTGGGGGAGATGGCTAAGCAGAGAAGGGAAGCTTGGGCTGCTGTGGCAAAAGAAGTAATGCAAATGGGGGATGGCGAGGCGATGGAAGTAGCCTCTAGTCTTGCATGTCCGGTTACATATACACCACAATATGATGCACAGGGGAACCTTACGCATAATATAGCAGCCTATGAGCCTTTAGACTGGAAGATGTTAGCTCAATTACGTTCTACGGTTAGTTAGTTTGGAGTAAAGAGTGAACCTGTTAGGCAAATGCAAGAGTGTTGGCTACTTTAGGGGCAAATTGGACTATTGAGGAAGCTTTAGAGTGAATGGCATTAATGCCAACAGCTTCACAGGCATTTATAGCAGAAACTTTAAAGGAATTAGGATTAGGGTTACAAAAGCAAGCAGAGTCTACTCAAAATCAGGTGTTAGCTGCTCAGAATCAGGTGTTAGCTGCTCTTGCTCCTCTCCGAAGCGGCTCACTGGCGGACACGCAGAGCTCGAGACCGTTCATCAAGTGTTACCGATGCGGCAATGAGGGACATACGCGCCCAGACACAAGTAGCCGCCGTGACATCGGAGACACCAGCTGCCGACGCAACATCGCTGTTACCTCCTGTCTGCAACCAGCCACAGCAGGGAGCCTCGGTTTGGACTTAGCAGCAGCAGTAGACATCACGCTAATGACAAACCGGCCTGAGAGGATACCAACTGGAGTAAAGGGTCCTCTCATTTTAAATGAACAAAAATGTGGAGCATTGTTATTAGGAAATTCTTCAACAACTATGCTGGGATTATTTGTATTGCCTGGTGTTATCGATGCGGATTATACAGGGGAAATACAAATTATGGTTTATACCCTTTATTCTCCTATTAAAATAACAAAAGGACAACGCATTGCACAATTAATACCACTATCAGAAATGACATCTCGTATACCATCATTTACTGGACAAACGCGGGATGAAAAAGGTTTTGGCTCTACTGGTGTTACACTTTTGACTGTGGATTTACAAAATAGACCAAAACAAAAGGTGGAAATTACCCATGGACATCAAAGCATAACCCTTTATGGATTATTGGATACAGGAGCAGATACCAGCATTATTTCTCCAGAAGCATGGCCACAACATTGGCCTCTATTCCCATCATCAAATATGCTCACCGGAGTAGGGGGATTTACATTAGCAAGTAGATCACCACTTTTGTTAGTGTGTATTGATGATCAACAAGTGTCTGCTGTGTTTTCAGTTGTTCAATTACCACCTACAGTTTCTTGTTTAATTGGAAGGGACATTTTAACACAATTGGGAGTGGTGTTAACTAATCATCACCCTTTGGGGTAATTGCCATTGCTTGGACTTTCCCCATTCCACTCACCTGGAAAACGGACACACCGGTGATGGTTAAGCAATGGCCATTAAAAGGGGAGAGTCTTATGCATGCCCATGAATTGGTAAAGGAACAATATTCACAGGGACACTTACGACTTTCTACAAGCCCTTGGAATACACCTATTTTTGTTATCAAGAAGAAATCAGGGAAATATCGTTTGATACATGATTTACGGGCTGTAAATGAACAAATGGAATCAATGGGGGCCTTACAGCCTGGTCTTCCAAATCCAGCTATGATCCCAGAACACTGGCCACTTTTAATTATTGATCTAAAGGATTGTTTTTTCACTATTGGGCTGCATCCTGATGATATGAAGAGATTTGCTTTTACTTTACCGGCAATAAATCGTGGAGAGCCAGATAAAAGATTTGAATGGACGACTCTTCCGCAAGGCATGCGGAATTCCCCGATGTTATGTCAGCTTTATGTTGATGCTGCATTACAGCCACTACGTCGTAAGTGGCCAGCAACTATAATATATCATTACATGGATGATATTTTGTTTGCACAGCAACAACCATTCTCCTCTCTGCAGATTGACAGTATTAGAGATACTCTTTCAGCATATTCGCTTGTTATTGCTGCAGAGAAAATTCAGACCACCACACCATGGAAATATCTGGGATGGACTTTAACGGATCAAAAAGTAATACCTCAAAAATTGGAATTACAATTGGACATTAAAACTTTGCATGATGCACAGAAGTTGCTGGGAGATTTACAGTGGTTAAAACCTATTGTGGGAATACCAAATCATTTGTTAGAAACCCTACGGCCTTTGTTAAAGGGTATTGATCCTACTACTCCTGTACACCTGACAAAGGAGCACCACCTTGCCTTGCAACAAATTAGTAATTGTGTACAACAGGGATATGTGTCTCGTCGACAACTCAACTGCCCTATTGACCTTACTATTTGGAATAGTCCTTGCCATTTGCTTGGTGCTCTCTCTCAACAACAGGAGAAAACAGGGGAGATATGAGTTTTGGAATGGTTGTCACCATCATTACAACATAAGAGAAGAATATTCTCAAAAATTGAATAATTGGCTGTGTTAGTCAAAAAAGGGCATCTCAGAATTATTGAAGTGGATGGTTGAGAACCTGCTACCATTAGATTGCCTATGGAGAAAGAAACTTTGGACTGGTACTTGATTAATTCAAAGAACTTGCAGGAAGCATTATTAGCATCATCTGCTAAAGTAGAAACCAGTAAATTAAAGTTTTGCAATGGATGACAGAATGGAACTGGATTACTCGACCATTGAGAGAAGAACGCCCTATAGAAGGAGCTATTACAGCTTTTACAGATGCGGGAAAGAAATCAAGGCGTGCTGCTGTCACCTGGCAAGAAAAAGGACAATGGAAGCATCAACTTCTCACAGCAGACCTTGCAGATAGCTTACAAACTTTGGAATTGTTAGCAGTAGTATGGGCAATGTCTAACTTACAGGAGCCTTTAAATGTGGTCACAGATTCTATGTATGTTGCTGGAATAGCCAGACGAATAGAGGAAGCAGCAATTAAGGAAGTGAATAATAAACGATTGTATGAGTTATTGATACAATTAAGGAAAGCTTTACGAGAGAGAAATGCAGTGTATTCTGTGATTCATATTGGGAGTCATAAATGGTCTGAAGGTTTAGGAGAAGGGAATGAACGTGCAGACAAATTGGTTACTTTACCCATTGATAACTCTTGTCCTATTGACAAGCATACATTGGCCAGAGAAGCACATAGCAGATATCATCAAAATGCAAGAGGGCTTGCAAAACATTTTGAGCTGAGTTTATCAGAAGCCAAAGCCATTGTTAGAGCATGTCCAACATGTAGTTATCATAATGGGGGAATAGGTTTAGGCATGGGAGTTAATCCTCAAGGTTTGGAAATAAATGAAAAATGGCAAATGGATGTTACACAGGTACCTAGATTTGGTAAAGTTAAGTACGTGCATGTCACTATAGATACATATAGTCACTACATATGGGCTACGGCTCAGGCAGGACAAAAATCTACACATGTTATTAGGCACCTGTTAAGTTGCTTTGCTGTTATAGGAGTTCCAAGAAGTATCAAAACGGATAATGGTCGAGCTTATGTGTGTGCTAGGGTCCAGAAATTCTTAAATCGGTGGTCCATTAAGCATGTGACAGGTATTCCACACTCTCCTACTGGACAGGCAATAGTGGAAAGGGCAAACGGTACCCTTAAACGGTATATTGAGAAGCATCAAGATTTAACAGACCCACAATCATGTTTGGCTAAGGTTCTGTATGTGATCAATCATTTATGTATTTTTGGAGAAGATGATACCCCTCCTGCGATTAAACATCATCCAAGGTCAGGTCAGAAAAATACTGAGGAGACAGAGGTCTGGGTTAGGTATAAGAACCCGACTACAGGATTATGGGAAAAACCTGCGAAAGTATTATATTGGGGTCGGGGGTATCTTTGTGTTTCCTCACCTACAGGGCCTTTGTGGGTGCCTGCTAAGTGGACTAAACCTGTTTTTGATGCAGCCTCTGGTGGACCGCCTCACGGAGGAGGACAAGGAGCAACTGAGGGAGAAACTGCCTCTAGTCCTACAACCGCTGCTGCTACAGTTGAAGGGACACTCGAAAGTGTTGGACAGAGCACTGACACGTCACTATCGGACGGCCCAGGAGTTGATTGGTTTTATTGACTCATTATCAACTTTGCGTTTAACAAATCCGGCAAAGGAACATTGCCTTGACTGTTACGATCCACATTGTGCTGCCTGGATAGTTCTACGCTGCGGGGGTTGTGATAATACTTTTTGGATAGAACAATCATTATTACGGGATTTATGGTGTCATACTTGTGAGCACGAGCACACGTAGGGTAAAAACTGGCAAGATGAATTAAGGAGGCAGACGGGGCTAAATGCATATGTAGCTTTAAATCTTTATGAGTCTCCTGAACAAAAAATTCTTGCTTATTATCGTTGGGAAGTACAATGTGTTGTAAATAGAATTAAGGTTCAGAGTAAATCACATATAGTCTCTGTAAGGTGTATGAAATTAGTTCCTTCAACACAACGTTCTATTGTAGGACCCTTCAGGGGGAATCCTGAAAGAGCACTAGACTGTTGCATTGAAAGGTTGCAAAAATTAAGTTTGCAAGTGACAGGACCAGTGAAATTAGGAGCAGCAAAACTGAAAACTGATAAGAAAAAGAAGGCTAGAAAGGGAACAACCTCCTCTAAATAAGGCTAATTAGTTTTCTATGATTAGGACAATTTTACAGTTGTGGGACCCTCGGGAGGATATAGTTATTGAAGAAGATAACGAGCAGGAACAACGATTACGAAATAAGATACACCTTGTGTTAAAGAAAGAACTTGAACTATTAGCTTTATATAGTAAGAAAGGTGAAGAGGCTTTGCAATCATCACCATTAAACTGGTTGCATTGGGTCGAAGAGACAGATTTTTATACTGGTCCTTACTTACATTCACTTCCTTGTTATGTTTGCAAAAGGGATGCTGATAAGTGCTATGCATGGATAGCTTTGCATTGTGCAGGTTGTAATAAGATTTATTGGTACTCACAAAAGACAATAGCAAATTTATGGTGTGGACCTTGTTTCGGGAAGTGGATTCAAGATTTTGTCTGGGTTAGAGCTCTTGAACAAAGTACTGGCCTGCCAGGAAGGGCAGGATTGGAGCTTTTTGAGAGTGCAGAACAAGTGGTTATAGCATATATTAGATGGAAGTTGCAGCAAGCACTTAAAGAGCTTGAAATTACTAGTGCCTCACGCATTATAGCAGCTCGCTGTAAAGCTGATTTGCCTTTAAATTTGCCATATGCTATACCTGTGAGCAAGGATGCTGATTTGGAGTTAGATCAGTGTATTCAAAGACTGACTCAGGTCCATTTTAATCAGCCTAACAAACCAGGTAAAAGACAGCGGAGTGTCGCCTTCTGATGCAAGGCGAGGCGACCTGGTTCTGAGGAAACGGCACGGCAACCCAAACTCTCCAGGGTCACTCGGGCCAAGAACACACGCTAGCACCAGTATGGTGGACGGTTCAAGACCTTTATTGTCCCGTCTCGTCGGGTTTTATACTCTGCAAGTTTTTTCTCTACGTCAGGGGGTCTTACCTTACTGTAATTGGTTAGCAAGGAGTAAAAGTTACTAATGTTAGGGGGAACTACATTCTTGGGTGATCCCTTATCACTAGAAGTTAGGGGGAGAGGAATCCTGCTGCTTTCCGTGACATCGCGAGATTTTCCGAGCGCCTCTCCCTGTCTACTACATCTCCCCCTCCTTTTTCACAAATGAATGAGGTAGTCATATACATAGGCACTGAGACGAGGTATGAGGTTGTTGACAAAGAAAGAGGTTTGGTAAACTCGGGTAGAAAATCTTGTGACTGGCAGTGTTCTCTGGTTGAATTCACAGGAGTTGTTGCCGGCCTATGAACAGGATGTTGGCCCGTTCCAGGCGGGTCTGAATGAATGAGACTAGCTTGTTCAGCAGGCATGGTCCGAAGGTAACTGCTAGAAGCAGCAATGCCTAGGGACCTATTAGGGTAGAAATCAGAGTGGTTAGCCATGGTGATTGGTTGAACCAGGATTCAAACCAACCCTGTTGGGCTTCCCTGTCTTTCTGTCTCTGAGCCAGTCTGTTTCGGAGTTCCGCCATGGAGTCTCTAACGACTCCCATGTGGTCTGCATAGAAGCAGCACTCCTCCTTCAAGGCGGCACAGAGGCCTCCTTGCTGCATGAACAGGAGGTCTAGACCTCGCCTGTTCTGCAAGACTACTTCTGAGAGTGAGGAGACTGACTTCTCTAGGAAGGAGATGGATTTCTCGATCCTCTGCAGGTCCTCGTCGATTGTTGCCTGCAGCTGTGACAGTCCTTGGTGTTGGGTCGCCAAGGCTGAGACTCCCGTGGCCGTTCCGGCTGCTCCTAGGCCGAGCAGCATTGCGATAGTTATACCTGTCAATATTTCTCTTTTGTGAAGCCGGCTGGGTTCCTCAAAAAGGGGGTATACTTCTTCATCTGCGCGGTACAGGATCCTAGGAACAATCAGAACTTGGACACAAAAGTCGTTAGAGTCATCGAATTTGGCAAGGAACACACAAGGACTCACTCCTGATCGCTGGCAAACCCACATCCCAGATGCGGATGGGACTACCCACTTATTGTTTTTCCCATCGGGTTTGACAACTTCGGTGCAGACGTTGCCTTTCCGCTTAGCTAGGGTTGCATTGCCAAAGCATCTGCCCTGGCCTGTGACTTGACTCAGGGTGATTCCTTTGCGGGGGGTGTCCCATCTACATTGGTTGGGTGCATCTGCTGTGGAGTAACTGAAGGGAGTGTTTAGAGCAACTCCTTCGTAAAAGGGAGGTTCGACATCGTAACAAAGCCAGCAGGATTCGGTTAGGTTAGGGTTAGATTCGTTCAGGGATAGAAAGGTAGCTTCTAACATACGAAGGATTGGGTCTAAATCTGACTCGGCTAAATGGTCTACCTGAAAGGCTTCTACATGGCCGGTCGGGATATCAGCGACCCTTGTGGGTAAGGCTTTGGGGCGGGTCGCGTTTCTCCCTTTCGGCACACTTTTAATCACTTTGTTGGGTCCAACCGCTCGGGGTGCCGACGGTTGGAGCCTAATAATTTGCGCGTTCACCTTTTCTTTTGACCTTTGAAGGACTACTGTCCACGTTTTGCCTGTTGCCCAGCTAGGGTGATGAGGCTGTAAAACTGTCATGTTGTAATCTGTGCATTTCCGAAATCTGGGGATTTTATGGCGATATCGATGGAAGTTTCCAGGTATGAGGATGGATGTTTTGCAACCGGTGGGTGCCCAAGTGAACTGTAAGAATTTGTCAGGCTCTTGTGGATCCCACCCAGGCCCCGACGGTCTGGCATCTGTGACAATGGTTTCGCAGCCCCAGTGCCCACAGTGTCCCCACCCTGGGTGGTTGCAGTAGCTTTTCCCAGGGTTAGAAGCTGGGCACCAGTAGGATAGGTACATGTGTGTGGCGTGTGGGGAATGAGGGTCTACCTTTGGTCGTCCTGGGAACAGGTCGGTGATGCGGAGCACGAAGGATGGGGTGTTCAGTGTGGTGATTTCTCTGAGCACCTTGTCACTACTAAGGTGTTGCATGACCCACCTGAATGGCCGATGGGGGTAGTGATCTGGGCTGGCTTGCCCTCTGGCGACAAGCCCCAACAGCAAAATCACACAAAAACACCGTTGATGCTTGGGTCTCACCCGTGCGGACCTCTCGGGCGCTGCCTGACGGCTTGGTGGTCTGTCGCTGACCTCTGGAATGGGGATGTACGCGTCACGAGGACGTCCCACGAGCATGTCCTGTAAACAGAAACTCGCAACTCTCATCAGTCTCATTCTGCTCGCTATTGAGGTCCGGCTTAATTGACTTAAGTGGACACCACCTAGTTTTGCCGTCCTTTTTGACAGCTGCGTACCCTCGCCCCGTGAGCATCAACCTCCAGCCCCGTTCCCATTCGCCTAGCTCATTTCTGATTACAACCTGCGGGCCCTCCTCTAGCGTTCGAGTGACCCAGTGTTTTTGAACGGGACTGTTTGTTTCATCTCCCCTGGGGAATTGGTTCAATGCCAGCAGAGCGGTTGCCAGTATACGTGCCTGATCTCCTGGGGGAATGGCATTGGCAAAGCCCTCTGCTTCCACCAACACTTCTATCTTGGTTTTCAGGGTCTGATTTGCTCTCTCGACTATGGCCTGTCCGGTACTGTTATACGGGATACCTCGCACTAATGTGATGCCCCATTTCGAAGCGAACTCCTGTACTGGTTTAGAAATGAAACTGGAACCGTTGTCAGTTTTGATCTGTTTAGGGATACCAAGCCAGATCATGGCTGTCAGCCAGTGCTGAATTGTGGCCTTGGAGTTTGTTTTGGCGTGCTGTGTGGCTATGATCATTCCACTATAAGTGTCTACTGTCACTGCAAGCCATACTCGGGGCTTCAGCAGTTCGCACCAAGTGAAGTCCGACTGCCAGATTTCTGAGGGCTTGAGACCTCTCGGGTTGACCCTGTAGGTCCACAGGGGTGACTTCCGGCAATGAGGGCAGGTGGCTACCACATGTTTCGCGTCCGCTGTCGGGATTCCGCATCTCTTTGCCAGTGCTTTGGCTCCGATGTGGAGCGACTCGTGCAGTTGACGAGCTTCCTGCAACGTCCAGACGCCTTTCGCTGCGGCGTCCGCTTTGTCGTTGCCGATCTGGAAGTAACCTTTGATTGGGTCGTGGCTGTTGATGTGAATGACTGACACGGTGCCCTGTCGCGAGGAGAGTGCTTCTTCCAGCATTAGGGCTGCTGCAGATGTTGACACACCTGGTCCTGCCATGGCTAGGCAAAGCCTTGCCACGAATATAGAGTCTGTTACAATGTTGAGGTGTTCTTCTTGGAAGAGTCCGCATGCCAAGACCACTGCTGCTGCCTCCAGCTGTTGCACCGACAGTGTGGGGTCACACGCTTTGACGCAATGCCATTGCTCTCCTGTCTGCCACACTGCTGCTGCGGTTGAGGTCGTGGAGGAAGCGTCTGTGAAGACTGTTGGTCCTGGCTGCGGTCGACCCATGACCTTTGGCGGCATGTCCATGTCGACTATGGTCAGTAGCTTAGTCCAGGGTGGCTTGGAGGAGTAGGAGATTTCCCCTCCGAAGCCGGTGAGAGCGAGGGCTAGGTGCTTCGATATTATGGCTGACTCCAAGGTCGGTTGCTTGCGGAAAGGAAGGTGGATGCTTGTCGGCTCTGTTCCCAGGTGTCTCAAAGCGAGTTTCCTGCCCTTCATGATGAGGTTAGCAATGCATTCTATTCCTGGGGAAAACGCACGGGCAGGTCTTCCGAGCACCACCCATTGGATGGGTCGGGCTTTTTCGGAAAGTCCTTGGGCCAGTGCTCCCACTCCCCCCTTCGGTGTAAAGTGGATGTACAGGTCCAGGGGCATGGCTGGGTTCCACCTGGCAAGTGTGCCAGTGGCCATCTGGCTTTCGATGAAGTCGAGGGAGCTCCTTGCCTGTGGTGTCAGCTTCTTGGGATCCCAAGGGTTCTTTCCTTTCAGGAGGTCATATAGAGGGTCCATGACCTCGGGGGGAACTAGGAGGATGTTGCGAACCCACTGCAGCGATCCCACCAGGCGTTGCACGTCGTGGAGTGTTTCAATGTCTCGACGGACTTTCGCTTTGGGGGGTGTCACGTAGGAGCTTGTGATCCCCACTCCCAGGAAGGTCACGCAGGGTCCTCTCTTGATCTTTGCGCTCGCGATCTCGAAGCCGTTGGCCTGAAGGGTTTCCGTGATTGTGGACACCAGGTGATCCACTTTGCTTGCTGATGGTGCTGCGACTAAGATGTCATCCATGTATTGGATGATGGTCGCATCGGGATAGGAGTGTCGGACTGGCGTCAGTGCTTTGTCCACGGTGATTTGGCATATGACAGGGCTGTCAACAAGACCTTGTGGAAGTACTCTCCATTGGAAGTGAAGGTTGGGCCGCTCGCCGTTCCGAAACACCACGGAAAAGGCGAATCGCTCTCAGTCCTCAGGGTGCAGGGGTATCGAAAAGAAGCAGTCCTTGATGTCCAGCACTGCGCACGGCTGCCCTTCGGGGATGGCTGAGTTCGCGGGGAGCAGTGTCTGGACTGGACCCATGGGTCGGATTGTCTTGTTCACTTCTCTCAGGTCGTGGACGAGGCGATAACCTTCTCCAGACCTTTTGGGGATCACGAATACAGGGGTGTTCCACAGGCTGACGGAGGGTTCTATGTGACCCTTTTGCAGTTCGCTGTTGACCAGTTCCAGCAAGGCTGCCATTCGAGGCTCTGTCAGGGGCCACTGCTCGACCCATACGGGGTCTGATGATTTCCAAGTTAATTTGATTGGCAGCGGGGGATGCATAGCAGTGGCCCTTAGGATAAATTTGTGATCCGGAATCCTAGCAAGGAAAGAACATCCCTTCCCAACAAGGGTGGAGAATTTTGTAAAATGTAGGGGTAAATTGCTACTGTCTGTTCTGGTCCCTCTTTTGTATGAAGTGTTAAAGCCACCAGCTGGGTGCTTTTCCATGCCCGGGACTGCCCTCCCACTCCGTTCACTGGAGGGACTTCTTTGAATTGCCAATGTCCGGGCCAATGCGCCTGGGGAATAATTGTGCAGTCTGATCCCGTGTCGGCCCAGAACTGAAACCCTATGACGTGGGGATCCTGACCGCCGTAAAGACGGCATGTCCCCCACACCATCAGGGGTTCCTTCCCCATTCTCATGGCCAGGGCCACCCAGGGATCCCGCGCTGAGGCGTCCCCTGCTGGTCCTGTGACACTGGCGTGGCTTGTGGTGGTGGGGGGTGTGAAAGCATTACTGGCGGTGTTGTGTAGTTCTGGCATTGCGTTGTAGGTGGGGATGTAAAATTGACTGCTCCCTGTGGGGGCATGGGGTATGAGGGTCCCCACTGGGGGTTGCTGTAGCTGGGCCGCTGCATATTCCAGGCGGGAGGGGGCTGAGCATGGCCCGGCCACCCCCTCCCTCTGCCGTTTCCCTGAAGCCTGGATCTGCATTCCTTAGCTAAATGCCCCTTCTTCCCACATGCCCAGCACGGTCCCCTAAGTTCTCCCTGGCGTGGTGGAGCAGCTGCTGATCGGCGCCTTGGCTGGGGGCAGTTTACTGCCACGTGGCCTGCCTGGCCACACTTAAGGCACGCCATCACACTGGTTATTGCAGTGTGGACTGCTGCTTGGATGGGAGCAAGGTGTTCCTCCTTTGCAACGTGTCTGATCATGTCTGCTATGTTGGCCCCAGGTGGCAGTGATCTTAGAATGTCCTTGGTGGCTGAGTTGCATTGCTGGCGTAGGCAGTTTGCCAGCACGGGACCCTTAGCCTCTGGGGGCAATGAGGAGGAATCTAATGCTGCCTGAAGTCTGTCCACAAACCGAGTGAAGCTCTCACTTTCACTCTGTCTTATGGTAGACCACTGTGAGGGTTTGGCTACTACTTTGGCAGCAGCAGGGATGGCTTCCCGGGCAGCACGAGTGGTTGTCATAACTTCATGGGCCCTTAATCCCTCAGCCTGAGCCTGGGGGGTGATCATTGTGGGGTCTCTACCCATCAATCTCTGTATACTGGAGCCGTGCAGTGGATGGTCAGGCCCCGTTATCTGGGCTAGCTCCTTTGCGCATTGATCCTCCCACTCTTGTTTAAAAACAATCATCCCCGCGCCATCGAAAATCATCCTATGTGTCTGTTTGATGTCAAAGGGAAGCATGTCATCCCCCCCAAAAACCCCATCTATGAGCATGTTAACCATGGCAGAATTAATTCCCTTGTCTGCAATCGCTTTAATAATTGCCTGTACCTCTTTTGGATTCACTGGAGAATAGGTCCTTCTTTGGTTTTCGCCTGCCCCCCCCACACGGACAGGGAACACTAGCTTGGCTGAAGGGGTGTACTCGGCGCAGGCTATCTTTATTTTTCGCCAATCTGTAAGAGGGATCCGGTCTTTCTCTGATAACCCCTTCACCCATGTGAGAGCGCTGTGGCTAGAGATCTTGTATGCTGCTGCTCTCCCTCTGTTAAGGCTAGTATCCGAACCGGAGCTCCCCGACTCCCTCTCGGACTCGTCCCGGCTCGAGTCTGAGTCGGAGTTGGAAGTGGAATGGCCAAGCATTTCCAGGCTGCTCTGCCTTTTTCTCGGGCTCTGGCCCCACCCCCTCCTGTGAGGGGCGGACCGTTCCCTCCCCCTGGGGTCTCCCCGCCTCCTGCTGGGGGAGGTCCTTGCCTTATACGGGCTTAATTTGAATAGAGCGCTCTGATTGGTCTCACCCCTCACCGCGGGGACCGCCCCCCCTCCCCGCTCTCCCGCGCATGCGATGTTAAGCGGGCTGATCCCACTTCCACCCTTTGTCCCCTCTTCTCTTCTGCCCTGACCACTCGGCCGGCCGCCATCTTCGAGCCCATACGGCGGCGGAGAGATTGTATCGATCCGGGCGGTTTCTGACCGTCCCGCCGCTTCCCGCGCCTCCTCCATCAGCCCCCCCCCAAAAAGACCGCGCACGTTGCTCTGCCTCTTCCGTCTGGTCGGCAATCGGCGGGCGGGGGACGGGTAGAGGGGCCGCGGTTTTGTCGAGAGGCTCCGAGGGGGGGCTGGGATCTGGCGGGCTCCGCGGGGGGGCTGGGGGGTCTCCCGGGGGTTTTGGGCTCGGGCTCGAGGGGAGGTGGGACGCGCCTAGCCCCCGCACATCCCCGTCTGCAATCTGATCACTTTCCGGGGTGGTCTGTGTCGCTGCCCCCACCCCTAGCTGCGGAGTGGCTATTAAACAACTTCTGGCAGCTTTCCAGGTTTCTTGCTCTTGTCGAGCCTTTTGCAGAGCACGGATGACTCTGCCCCACGATTTTAGGGCTTTCCCCGAGCCTGAACACATGGTATCCTCGGCCAGGGTTTTCGTACAATTATCCCACACCTCCGGGTGTAAAATATCCACGGGGCTCTCTATAGCCCCCAGCTTAATCAATCTCGGCAATGCGAGAGTCATATCCTTGAGCTTACAATCGATTCCCCATTGTGCATGCATTTCACTGACTACCTTTGCGATCGCTTCCATGATTCGAGGGCGTCCCCTCCGCTGCACAAGGCCAGCTGTGCAGCCGCCGTCCTCTCTCCAGGCGATCCCCGTTCCCCAGGCACTGGTTCGATCCCGGGTTTCTGGAACCACTTGTCGCCTTCTGATGCAAGGCGAGGCGACCTGGTTCTGAGGAAACGGCACGGCAACCCAAACTCTCCAGGGTCACTCGGGCCAAGAACACACGCTTGCACCAGTATGGTGGACGGTTCAAGACCTTTATTGTCCCGTCTCGTCGGGTTTTATACTCTGCAAGTTTTTTCTCTACGTCAGGGGGTCTTACCTTACTGTAATTGGTTAGCAAGGAGTAAAAGTTACTAATGTTAGGGGGAACTACATTCTTGGGTGATCCCTTATCACTAGAAGTTAGGGGGAGAGGAATCCTGCTGCTTTCCGTGACATCGCGAGATTTTCCAAGCGCCTCTCCCTGTCTACTACAGCGGAGGAAGAAAAAACAGGCAAAAAAGAAAGAAAAATGAATTTTTTTTTTATTATACTGCTTAATGCTGTAGCGATTAACGCAGTAGGAATAACACATTTCAGTCAGCCAAGAGAAAATCTATGGGTAACACTTGCTAACCAAATTAACCAATCATCACTTTGTCTTAGTCTTGGAGGGGTTACTAATCCATTTTGAACATGCCTGGTGGGACTTCCGGTGTGGTCTCCTGGAGAATTTTGCAGTGTAATAAGTAATCGAACTTTATGCATGCATAACATGTCAAACATCACATTGCCGGCACAGCAAGGATGTACTGCAGGTCAGAGTGATGGCTATCGCCAATGCTTACTAATCCAATCACTTAACACTTCTTTGCATTCTCCTCCTGAAGACTTGGATCTTTTTGGAAGTGCAAATGCCAGTATATCTAACGCTACAACTGGCGGATGGTTTAGTTTCAAACCCTTAGATGCCCAGAATTTAAATCAACCTAAAGACACATGGGCCACCTTAGATTCATCCCTGAATTTGAGTGAATTCTCTCCACAGTATTACAGTCAATGTAACAGTACAAAAATCACGGCACCAATGAAATTACCTACAGGAATATATCTAATTTGTGGAGACAGGGCGTGGAATGGTGTACCAGCTAAGCCACAGGGTGGACCCTGTTATTTGGGAAAATTGTCCTTGTTTCACCCTAATGTATCCTTGCTAATGCAGCTCAGTCAAACATCAAACAGGAAAAAGCGTAGTATACATGACTTGGACTGCAGCCAGATAGGAGACCCAAAGTTTTGGGGTACATTCAGACAAGTAGTAGTTTCAACTATTTTGCCAGGAGGATCTGCCAATAAGGCTATGAATTTAGCAAAACAATTAGGGTGCTGGACAAGAAATGAGCTGAACAAAACATCCCAAATTCTGGACTTGATGACTGCAGATGTGCAAAATGTTAACCATGCTGTTTTACAAAATAGAGCTGCTGTAGACTTTTTGCTCTTAGCACAAGGACATGGATGTGAAGAGTTTGAGGGAATGTGTTGCATGAATTTGTCTGATCATTCGGTGTCCATTCATACCAAGATAAAAGAACTGCAACAAGGACTTCACAATCTCAAAGAAGAAGAAGGTTTAGGAATTGACGAATGGCTTAAAGGCTTAGGGCTTGGACCATGGCTAAGGAACATTGTGACATATGCTATCGGCTTACTGGGTGTGATCTTAATGTTTTTGCTTATTTTGCCTTGTATCTTTAATTGTATTCAAAACATGGTTAGCCGTATGATAGCAAAAACCTGGCAAACTAATCTCCTTGCTCAAGAAGAAAACAGGGGAAATGTGGAGGATTTTATTAAGAGTTGGTTAGCTGAGAAAGGCCATACTGACATAATGCCGCTGGTTAAGCTTGAAAGGGAGGTCAGCAGTCTCTGATTCAGTGACTGCTGACAAGCAAGAATGCCGGATGGCCTTGCTGCAACATGAGGAAAGGGAGGTGAGATTAGTCCTGAATATCTGCAGAATGTAACAGAAGAATAAGCACAAGAATGTAGAAGTAGGTGTAGTTGCTGATATGTAACTAACCAATCCTGAGCTCAACTTTTGCAATATGTATGAAGCTTATTAAGAACTGTATTTAACCCGCCGTATTCGATCAATAAATTGGACTTGGATGAACCAACTGGTGTCTGGGTCTCCTTCCTCCAACACCTTTCCTAGAAGAGAGATAAGAGATGAAATGGAGGAAGGAAATGTGCAAGTGTGAAGGTCTGGGCAAGTGAAAGATGTCAGGAGAGTAGAGAAGAATCTTAGGTGGGAAGAGATGATGGAGTGGCCTTGGCTGGACTTTTCTTGTGTAGCCATGGACAAAAACATGTTTCCTGTGACACAGAGACTGCATCCAGGGGGAGGCAATGGCTCAGAGCCAAGAGGGTTCAGTGTTGGTACCCTTCGGCCGCAGGGGGTGAAATTTGGGGGGCACAGGTGTCCCAAAGGTGAGACTGTGCCCTTTTTGGAAGGACAACCCTAGAAGCAGCTCTGGTCCATGTGCAGTGGTGAGAGCACTGGATATGGAAGGAAGAGGTCACGACGGCAGATGTTCTCCAGGCGGTGCCACGAGTGACATGGAAACACACGAGGTTTCAGCGGTGTTTCCTGGGGAAGCCTATGGCACAAGGAGGATTTCTCTCCCCTTGATGAACTGAGAATTGATTACCTAAAGGGTGGTGATGGACCAAGAGTTGGTGATTTGGGGGAGAGATATTTTGGAAATTTGGTGGGAAGGGAAGGAAATGTTTTTGGAAAGTTTTCATTTTCCCTGTGTGTTTCTTGTTACTTAGAGTTGTAGTTTAGTTAATAAAGGTTTCTTTTCTTTATTTCTAAGTGGGGGCCTGCTTTGCTTATTCCTGGTCACATCTCACAGCAGACACCTGGGAGCATATATTTTCATGGGGACACTGGCATTGTGCCAGCATCAAACCATGACACCTACGCTGCCAGTTGGCCTTTTTCCATCTCTCCAGCCATCCCCACAGAGCATTGGCTACCATCCATGAATCAGTGTAGAGGTAGAGCTTTGGCCATTTCTCTCCCTTAGCAATGTCCAGGGCCAGCTGAACAGCTTTGAGTTCTGTAAGTTGACTTGATCCACCTTCTCCTTCAGCAGCCTCTGCAACCTGTCATGTGGGGCTCCATATGGCTGCTTTCCACTTCTGGTCCATCCCTGCGATGCGACAGGAACCGTCAGTGAAAAGAGCGTAGCGCGTTTCCTGTGGGGGCAGTTGGTTATAGGGAGGAGCCTCTTCAGCCCGTGTCACTGGTTCTTGTTGCTCTTCATCAGTAAGACCAAAGTTCTCACCTTCTGGCCAGTTTGTAATTATCTCCAAAATCCCAGGGCAATTCAGGTTTCCAATACGGGCGCACTGTGGGATAAGAGCAATCCGTTTACTCCATGTAGCGTCAGTGGTGTGGTTGGGGGAGGGAACCTTTCCTTTGAACATCCACCCCAGCACCGGTAGTCAGGGTGCCAGGAGGAGTTGTGCTTCCATGCCAATCACCTCTGAGGCAGCCTGGACTCCTTCATAGGCAGCCAAGATTTCCTTCTCTGTGGGAGTGTAGTTGGCTTCTCACCCTCTGTAGCTTCGACTCCAAAATCCCAGTGGTTGGCCTCGAGTCTCCCCAGGCACCTTCTGCCAAAGGGTCCAGGACAAGCCATGGATCCTGGCTGCAGAGTAGAGCACGTTCTTCACCTCTGGTCCTGTCCTGACTGGGCCAAGGGCAACTGCATGAGCAATCTCCTGCTTGATCTGGGCAAAGGCTTGTTGCTGCTCAGGGCCCCAGTGGAACTCGTTCTTCTTGCAGGTGACCGGGTAAAGAGGGCTCACCATCTGACTGTACTCAGGAATGTGCATCCTCCAAAAGCCTATGGCACCTAGGAAAGCTTGTGTTTCTTTCTTATTGGTGGGTGGAGACATCGCTGTGATCTTGTTGATTACGTCTGTAGGAATCTGATGCCGTCCATTAATAAGGCCTCCGATCAGCCTTATCATGAAGCAGAGCCTTGGTGCTCAGGATCTCAGTCCCTGAGGAGGGACCGGGTGCCCGAAGCCAGCTCAGGCCAATGCCGCGGGGCTGCCTTTCTAGCAAGCCTGGTGATATTCAGCTCTATAGTGATTAGCAGCTGTTGGAGGAAGGAGACCCAGACACCAGTTGGTTCATCCAAGTCCAATTTATTGATCGAATACGGCGGGTTAAATATAGTTCTTAATAAGCTTCATACATATTGCAAAAGTTGAGCTCAGGATTGGTTAGTTACATATCAGCAACTACACCTACTTCTACATTCTTGTGCTTATTCTTCTGTTACATTCTGCAGATATTCAGGACTAATCTCACCTCCCTTTCCTCGTGTTGCAGCAAGGTCATCCGGCCTTCTTGCCTGTCAGCAGTCACTGAATCAGAGACTGCTGACCTCCCTTTCAAGCTTAACCAGCGGCATTATGTCAGTATGGCCTTTCTCAGCTAACCAACTCTTAATAAAATCCTCCACATTTCCCCCGTTTTCTTCTTGAGCAAGAAGACTAGTCTGCATTTTTGCTATCATACGGCTAACCATGTTTTGAATACAATTAAATACACAAGGCAAAATAAGCAAAAACAGTAAAATTACACCCAGCAGTCCTATAGCATAGATCACAAGGTTTCTCAGCCATGGCCCAAGTCCTAAGTTTTTAAGCCACTCATCAATTCCTAAACCTTCTTCTTCCTTGAGATTGTGAAGTCCTTGTTGCAGTTCTTTTATCTTAGTGTGAATGGACACCGAATGATCAGACAGATTCATGCAACACATTCCTTCAAACTCTTCACATCCATGACCTTGTGCTAAGAGCAAAAAATCTACAGCAGCTCTATTTTGCAAAACAGCATGGTTAACACTTTGCACATCTGCAGTTAACATGTCTAGAATTTGGGATGTCTTGTTTAGCTCATTTTTTGCCCAGCACCCTAATTACTTTGCTAAATTCATAGCCTTATTGGCAGATCCTCCTGGCAAAATAGTTGAAACTACTACTTGCCTGAATGTACCCCAAAACTTTGGATCTCCTATCTGGCTGCAGTCCAAGTCATGTATACTACGCTTTTTCCTGTTTGATGTTTGACTGAGCTGCATTAGCAAGGATACATTAGGGTGAAACAAGGACAATTTTCCCAAATAACAGGGTCCACCTTGTGGCTTAGCTGGTACACCATTCCATGCCCTGTCTCCACAGATCAAAAATATTCCCGTAGGTAATTTCATTGGTGCCGTGATGTTTGTGCCGTTACATTGACTGTAATGCTGTGGAGAGAATTCACTCAAATTCAGGGATGAATCTAAGGTGGCCCATGTGTCTTTAGGTTGATTTAAATTCTGAACATCCAAGGGTTTGAAACTGAACCATCCACCAGCTGTAGTATTAGATATACTGGCATTTGCACTTCCAAAAAGATCCAATTCCTCAGGAGGAGAATGCAAAGAAGTGTTAAGTGATTGGATTAGTAAGCATTGGCGATAGCCATCACTCTGACCTGCAGTATACCCTTGTTGCACTGGCAATGCAATGTTTGATATGTTAGACATACATAAGGTTCGATTATTTATCAAACCGCAAAATTCTCCAGGAGACCACACTGGAAGTCCTACTAGGCATGTTCGAAATGGGTTAGTGATTCCTCCAAGACTAAGACAAAGCAATGATTGATTAATTTGATTAGCAAGTGTTACCCATAAATTTTCTCTTGGCTGACTAAAATGTGTTATGCCTACTGCTTCACTTGCTACAGCATTGAGCAGTATAATAAAAACAAGCCTCATTTTTCTTTCTGCTTTCTCTGTTTTTCCTTTCTTCGTTGTCTTTTCCCTGGTTTGTTAGGACGGTTAAAATGAACTTGAGTTAGTCTTTGAATACACTGGTCTAACTCCAAATTAGCATCCTTGCTTACAGGTATAATGTGTGGTAGATTTAAAGGCAAATCAGCTTTACAGCGAGCTGCTATAATGCGTGAGGCACTAGTAATTTCAAACTCTCTAAGTACTTGCTGTAATTTCCACCTTATATATGCTATGGCCACTTGTTCTGTACTCTCATAAAGTTGTAATCCTGACCGTCCTGGCAGACCAGTACTCTGCTAAAGAGCTCTATACCAGGAAGAATATCGAATCCACTTCCCAAAACAAGGGTGACACCATAAAATTCCTACTGTCCTCTGTGAATACCAATAAACCTTTTTGCAATCAGCACAATGCAAAGTTACCCAAGCATAGCACTTATTATTATCCTTTTTGCAAACATAACAAGGAAGTGTATATAGGAAAGGATCAGTATTAAAATTTGTTTGTGTGATCCAATCCAACCAGTTCAATGGTGGTGATTGCAAAGCCTCTTCAGCTTTCTTACTATATACAGCTACCAATTCAAGCTCCTTCTTTAATGCAACATGTATGTTATCTCATAATCGTTGTTCTTGTTCTTCAACACCTATAGCATGCCACGAAGCAGGGTCCCATGGAGCTACAGCATCCCACAAGGCAGGGTCCCATAGATGTGAAATTGCCCTAATCATAGAGAACTAATTAGCAATCACTACTAACCTTATTTAGATGAGGTCGTTCCCTTTTTTGCCTTCTTTTTCTTATCTGTTTTCAGTTTTGCTGCTCCTAATTTTACTGGTCCTGTCACTTGCAAACTTAATTTTTGCAACCTTTCAATGCAATGATCTAATGCTCTTTCAGGATTCCCCCTGAAAGGCCCTACAATCAAACGCTGCGTTAAAGGTACTAATTCTCTACACCTTGCAGAGACTATACGTGATTTACTTTGAACCTGAATTCTATTTACAACACATTGTACTTCCCATCAATAATAAGCAAGAATTTTCTGTTCAGGAGACTCATAAAGATTTAAAGCTACATATGCATTTAGCCCCGTCTGTCTCCTTAATTCATCTTGCCAGCTTTTACCCCACGTGTGCTCGTGCTCACAAGTGTGACACCATAAATCCCATAATAATGATTGTTCTATCCAAAAAGTATTATCACAACCCCCACAACGTAGGGCTATCCAGGCAGCACAATGTGGATCGTAACAGTCAAGGCAAGGTGCCTTTGCTGGATTTGTTAAACGCAAAGTTGATAATGAGTCAATAAAACCAATCAGCTCCTGGGCTGTCTGATAGTGATGTGTCAGTGCTCTGTCCAACACTTTAGAGTGTCCCTTCAGCTGTAACAGTAGTGGTCGTAGGACTAGAAGCAGTTTCTTCCCCAGTCACTCCTTGTCCTCCTCCGTGAGACAGTCCACCAGAGGCTGCATCAAAAACAGGTTTAGTCCACTTAGCAGGCACCCACAAAGGTCCTGTAGGTGAGGAAACACAAAGATATCCCCGACCCCAGTATAATACTTTTGCAGGTTTTTCCCATAATCCTGTAGTCGGGTTTTAATTTCCTGACCTGACCTCGGATGATGTTTAATTGCAGGAGGGATATCGTCTTCCCCAAAAATACATAAATGATTGATCACATACAGAACCTTAGCTAAGCATGATTGTGGGTCCTTTATATCTTGATGCTTTTCAATATACTGCTTAAGGGTACCATTTGCTCTTTCCACTATTGCCTATCCAGTAGGAGAGTGTGGAATACCTGTCACATGCTTAACAGACCACTGATTCAAGAATTTCTGGACCCTAGCACACACATAAGCTCGACCATTATCCGTTTTGATACTCTTTGGGACTCCTATAACAGCAAAGCAACTTAACAGGTGCCTAATAACATGTGTAGATTTTTGTCCTGCCTGAGCCGTAGCCCATATGTAGTGACTATATGTATCTAAAGTAACATGCACGTACTTAACTTTACCAAATCTAGGTACCTGTGTAACATCCATTTGCCATTTTTCATTTATTTCCAAACCTTGAGGATTAACTCCCATGCCTAAACCTATTCCCCCATTATGATAACTACATGTTGGACATGCTCTAACAATAGCCTTAGCTTCTGACAAACTCAGCTCAAAGTGCTTTGCTAATCCCTTTGCATTTTGGTGATATCTACTATGTGCTTCTCTGGCCAATGTATGCTTATCAATAGGACAAGAGTTATCAGTGGGTAGGGTAACCAATTTAGCTGCACGTTCATTCCCTTCTCCTAAACCTTCAGACCATTTATGACTCCCAATATGAATCACAGAATATGCTGCATTTCTCTCTCGTAAAGCTTTCCTTAATTGTATCAATAACTCATACAATCGTTTATTATTCACTTCCTTAATTGCTGCTTCCTCTATTCGTCTGGCTACTCCGGCAACATACATAGAGTCTGTGACCACATTTAAAGGCTCCTGTAAGTTGGACACTGCCCATACTACTGCCAACAATTCCAAAGTTTGTAAACTATCTGCAGGATCTGCTGTAAGAAGTTGATGCTTCCATTGTCCTTTTTCTTGCCAGGTGACAGCAGCACGCCTTGATTTCTTTCCTGCATCTGTAAAAGCTGTAATAGCTCCTGTATCCAATAATCCATAAAGGGTTATGCTTTGATGCCCATGGGTAATTTCCACTTTTTGTTTTGGTCTATTTTGTAAATCCACAGTTAAAAGTGTAACACCAGTAGAGTCAAAACCCTTTTCATCCCGTGTTTGTCCAGTAAATGATGGTATACCAGATGTCATTTGTGATAGTGGTATTAATTGTGCGATGCGTTGTCCTTTTGTTATTTTAATAGGAGGATAAAGGGTGTAAACCATGATTTGTATTTCCCCTGTATAATCCACATCGATAACACCAGGCAATACAAATAATCCCAGCATAGTTATTGAAGAACGTCCTAATAACAATGCTCCACATCTTTATCCATTTAATATAAGAGGACCCTTTACTCCAGTTTGTATCCTCTCAGGCCGGTTCGTCATTAGTGTGACGTCTACTGCTGCTGATAAATCCAAACCGAGGCTCTCTGCTGTTGCTGTTGCAGACAGGAGGTGACAGTGATGTCACGGCAGCAGCTGATGTCTCCGATGTCACGGCGGCTACTTGTGTCTGGGCGCGTATGTCCCTCATTGCCGCATCGGTAACACTTGATGAACGGTCTCGAGCTCTGCGTGTCCGCCAGTGAGCCGCTTCGGAGAGGAGCAAGAGCAGCTAACACCTGATTCTGAGCAGCTAACACCTGATTTTGAGTAGACTCTGCTTGCTTTTGTAACCCTAATCCTAATTCCTTTAAAGTTTCTACTATAAATGCCTGTGAAGCTGTTGGCATTAATGCCATTCGCTCTAAAGCTTCCTCAATAGTCCAATTTGCCCCTAAAGTAGCTAACACTCTTGCATTTGCCTAACAGGTTCACTTTTTACTCCAAACTGACGAACCGTAGAACGTAACTGGGCTAACAACTTCCAATCTAAGGGATTATATTCCGCTATATTATGCGTAAGGTTCCCCTGTGCATCATACTGTGGTGTGTATGTAACCGGACATGCAAGATTAGAAGCTACTTCCACCGCCTCGCCATCCCCCATCTGCATTACTTCTTTTGCCACAGCAGCCCAAGCTTCCCTCCTCTGTTTAGCCATCTCCCCCCACAGATCACGGTGTGCCCCTGGGATGGGATCTGGCCCTTTAAGGGTGCTATGCTGCTGGCACTTCGGTACCGAGACCGAGTTCTCGCACGGGGAAGGCGGTGGAGCAGGAGCTGACTCCAGCGCGGGGGAAGCGGCCCCCCCGCTGCTGGAGCTGACAGTGAAACCGGAGACGACTCGCACGGGGGGAGCGGCCCCCCCGCCAGAGCCGGCCCGCTCGGGGGAAGCGGCGGAGGCAAAGGTGGTGGCGGAGGCGCAGCTGGCTTGCTCCCACCCCCACCATCCGACCCGCCTGAAGCTGGCGGCGGAGGCAAAGCTGGCTTGCTCTTACCTCCACCATCCAACTCGCCTGAAGCTGGCGGCGGAGGCGAAGATGGCTTGCTCCCACCCCCACCATCCAACTCGCCCTCCCCCTCTGACAGGAAGGGTGCAGATGGTTCCACTGTATCTAAGGGAAAATTTTCTACACCATTTTGCTGGGGACCCTTAGGCATAAGTATCTGAGTTACAGAAGGTGCTAAGGGATCATCCTCACGACTATACCCTATATTCCTCTTATGAGCTTCTGTCGCCCTTTCTGCTGCCTTTCTCTCAGAGACCTGCTGAAGTAACGTATTATACACCACCCGCCATAACTTACCAAATGTCTTTGCTGACTTATCATCATCTAACACTGTATCCCACAGGATATCCCCAAACCTTTTCCACTCTACTATCTCATGAACTGTATATGAATTAGCAAAAATTGCTTTAGAATAACCATAAGCTAATAACCCTGGTAATTCCTTTTTTAAATCTATCCCTTTTACTCCTCGTCTTTCTAAATATGAGGAGAAGGAATCGTATGTCGCTTGCCTATCCATACCTATATATCAGCGCGCGCTGTTGCAGCCTTCCAGGCTCTCGGCGACACGTAGAGACTTGAGATACCTTTTGTAATCTTCAAGGGTGCTTTTAAAATCCGGCACCGTCCCGGCTGCAAGGACTCTCACCCAACTTCCCCGACCGTGGCGAATTTATAATCCAAGAGAGCGAACGTTCAGAATGCTGCCTTTGCCCGCATTCTCCACCATTTGTCGGAGGAAGGAGACCCAGACACCAATTGGTTCATCCAAGTCCCATTTATTGACCGAATACGGCGGGTTAAATATAGTTCTTAATAAGCTTCATACATA
Source organism: Melozone crissalis (assembly GCF_028551555.1). NCBI lineage: Eukaryota > Metazoa > Chordata > Aves > Passeriformes > Passerellidae > Melozone > Melozone crissalis. The sequence goes on along the minus strand of NW_026536058.1, from coordinate 34,854 downwards.
TTGCAAAAGTTGAGCTCAGGATTGGTTAGTTACATATCAGCAACTACACCTACTTCTACATTCTTGTGCTTATTCTTCTGTTACATTCTGCAGATATTCAGGACTAATCTCACCTTCCTTTCCTCATGTTGCAGCAAGGCCATCCGGCATTCTTGCCTGTCAGCAGTCACTGAATCAGAGACTGCTGACCTCCCTCTTTCAGCTTAACCAGTGGCATTATGTCAGTATGGCCTTTCTCAGCTAACCAACTCTTAATAAAATCCTCCACATAGGGCCTAACATCTTTACGTGGGAGGAATTAAATTCTATCCTAGAAATACTGTTCTCTTCTGAAGAAATACAAATGATTCGTACTGCGGGTATGAGGATTTGGGAAAGAGAAAATAGAGGAGGTCCTAGAGGAGAAGATAAAATGCCTGTTAACCCACCTAATTGGGATCCAAACCAGGAAGAGGGAAGAGCGAGCATGAGACAATATAGGACACTAATTGTAAGAGGGATAAGAGAGGCAGTCCCAAGAACAAATAATGCAAGATTGGCATTTGATAGTCACCAGGTGTCGCAGTCGAGGCGGTCACGACATTAAAGCAGAGACCACAAGCACACTCAGTCTCAGTCTTGGTTGTCTCTAAATTATTAATCAAAATGGACTTTCACTTGAACTGTTTAGAAAATTAAAACATACAGACCTTACTCAGTGTCGTCTGTGGGGTGATCTCCGGTTAGCACCGTTTGCAACCGTTAGCAACCGTTGGCAACAGTTGGCAACACTTTATTAGTGAAAATGGCTGATACACTTTCCAGTCGTTTCCCCTCCAGTCGCAGAAGGCTCCCATCTTTCCTTCCTTGATCTCCTTGGTTCAGCTTCTTCTTCTTGCTTCTCGCTCCTTTAGCCAACAGGCCCGCTGCTAGCCCCTTCCACAATTCCCCCTTTTTTTTTGTTTTTGAACTGTAAATACAGCTGCTATGGATTTTTGCAGGGCCCTTTGCAAAAACCCAAGCAGAGAGGGGACACACAAAATCACAATCACAACCATCAACAGAATTCCCACTCTCAATGCAATCATTCCTGTCCTTCATCCATCTTTAATTACTGATATATGGTCTTAGCCAGTGTCATCCGCACGTTCTGCCTCAGCTGCGGAACCATCGATCCTGTCCTTTCCCGCACGGTCTAAGTAAGGTTTGACACAGCGAGCAGGAACCCATCGAGGACCATTATCTGTCAAAACACAAGCATAGGTTGTCAGGTTATCAGGTTATCAGGTTATCAATTCTACTGGACCAGACCATATACCAGTAATCAAATCCTTGACTCACACCTTGACATTTCCATAACTTCACTAATATGGTAAACAATGGTTTCTCTTGAATATTATTGAAAACTGGAAAAGCCATAGGGTTATCACAAGCAACATTTGCATTGGCACTGCTCTCCTGAGGTACTCTTGGAGCACCTAACCTTTCTATTATGTCCCAATTATTTTCTTCAACTGCTTTCCTCCTAACAAATTCCCAGAACTCCTGAGGGTGTCGAGGAAGCACAGTTACTTGACATGGAGGCAAAGTCCATGGGGCAGTAAGGCTAGAGCTCTTAGGAGATGAAGGGACCAGAGCTCCTTGCCCCAACTCAGGTGTAACTGCGGGCGACTCATCACTTGACTCGCTGTTGCTGTCACTGTCAAGTAACGGAGGATACGGCCTTGCAGATTGTTCAAGCCGCTCAGAGGGAAGCGGGGGGGCGGATGGCTGGACCAGAGAGGAGGGAAGCGGGGGGGCAGATGGCTGGGTTTCTCTCTCCGCTAAAGACATTTAGCTAACTGGCGTAGCAGTGTAGTATATACAGGCACCATCGCGAGCTGCTGCACAGGTGTGAGATAAGGAGGCTTAGGGGCCTGATAAGAAGAGGCTAGGGCAGGTTGTCCAGAAGTTTTGGCAGCTTTCCCAGAAGCCTTGGCAACCAGCCCAGAAGCTCTGGTAGCCTTCCCGGAAGCTTTGGCAGCCTTCCCATCAGAGCCCCCTTCTAGCTCAGAGGCTCTCAGGGCTCTGCCCAGGGCCCCAGCTGTCAGGGAACCAGGACAAGCAAAACCAGATGGGATGGATACTCCAGGGACCTGGAGAACCATTCCCAGCAACTGGGAAAATCCTAGGCGCTCCATCCACCCATAGATGTGGTCTCCAAATTTGCCCCAAAATTGGGTCCAGCTTTCAGAGGCCATAAAGAGCAAGTCCAAGTGACTGGATGACCTTTTTAGCCCAGAAAGCCCTGCAGCTGATGGCACACTTCACAGTCAGCAGGGGACACAGCTAGGCCAAAGCCCAGACCTCTGCTGGGAGCCTTTCTCCTCAAATACCCTTCCAACAAGCCTCCATGCAAGTCACTTGGGAAAGTTTCTTCCAATGATCCATTTCTGGCACATAACTACACAGGCTTATGTGAAAGATTCTAAAGCAATTGCTCTGGAGTCAAAGAGGCAGCACTAAGGGTCCTTGTCATCTCTTCGTAGCTAAATCCCACTCTGCGGGAGTTGAAGGAGTTTGGAACGAGCTAGAGAGCAGACCTCTGAGTTTTTTACATGATGCCATTGCATTTTCTTCACTTCTACACAGACAGGAAGGGTGAGTTTGGCTGACATCTGCACTGCATGGCTCACAAGGCTGCAAGACTTGTAGTTACAAGAGCTTTGAAGGATTTCTTGGCCAAGAAGACACGGCCAACAAGGATATTTGGGGTTTGGAGCTAACCCTTCAATATTTCATCTTATGGACTCATGCTACAGTGTAAGCTTTCTTAGTCAATCATGTTATGACACACGAACCTACAGCACTGCATCCTAAGCTTCTTGTTTTCCATTGTAACTACTTTTATTTTTTCTAGATCTTGGACTCTAAAACTCCAAACTTTCCTCCACTTCAACATTCGTCCCCTTGTCTCTGCTAGAAACTAGAAATCCTCATTCTCGTTTCTAGCACCTAAGTTTGGAAGCCCTATCCAAGGTCTCAGATCAAATCCTGTGCTTAATTCTAAGCTTTGCTGACAAGACCAAAGGTCTGAGATTTCCCTGCATTTGGGTTTCCCACAACACTGATGCTGTTAGTTCCACAGTGCCCGGGATCCCTCTTGCAAGTCAACTCTGTCAGGATCAAGGCGGCTGCCGGGGGGCTGCTTGTGGCCTCTGACAGCCCATTGCCAAGGGCTTGCCAGCGCCCCAGCCCCTCAGGGGCTGCCCCAGCCCGGCCAAGCTGCCGGGCAGCAGCGCCGCAGCCCCACCGCAGCTCCAGAGCAGCCCCATCCAGAGGCTCTGGGAGCCCTCAGCGAGGCAGCCAGCAGCTCACGGGCAGGAGGACACGGATGGCGCTTCCCGCCTGGCACAGGGCTTGTGGCCATCTCCAGGCACCGCTCTGGCAGGGATCCCTGCAGCCCCGGCCCCTGCCCAGCTGCTCTGTGGGCAGCACAAAGGCTTCAGCAGAACCACCAAAGGCCAAGGGGCTTCTGGCCATTGCCCCTTGCCCGCTGCAGGCCTGGGCAGCTGGCTGAGCACAAGCACCTTTTTCCCCCTCCTCCCCTATGCCCTACTGATCCTGGGCAGGAAAAGAAAGATCCTGGGAGTCTGTTTATTGTAGCACATTCCATATTTACATAATAAAGGAAAACAAAAAGAAGAAAAGAACAGTCTTGAACACAAGGAAAATCCCTGCTGGCTCAGGGCCCAGCAGACAGAGCCTCTGGGATAATCTCTCCATGGAGCTCCAGCAGCAGAGGCGGCCAAGCCCTGAGACAGGAAGCCTTTTCTTCCACGCCCTGCGGAGCCGATCTTCCAGGTCCTCCAAGATGGAATATCGAATTGTAGCTTCTGCCCTGAGAATGTGTAAAGTTTGAAGAGTGAGCCTTCTGACAGAAAGGCTGATGTCATCTGCCATTTCTTCAAGGGCTGCAAGAGAGAGGAACAGAATCACGGTCAGATCCCGGATCGGCGGGGACCCGAGGAGAGCCCCCTGCAAGGGCCATCCCAGCCGGCTCTTGCCATGGCCAGGAGGGAGCAGGGAGCAAGGGGATCAGCAGGGAGCAAGGGGATCAGCCCGAAGCTGCTGGCCACGAATGGCCCACGGGGCCCTGAAAGCTCCGTGTGCTCTGCCCACGGGAGCAGAGCCCTCCGCAGCCGGGGCAGGGCTTGCGGCTCTCCCCCCGGCAGCCCGCGCTGTCAGCCTGCTGCCCTCACTCACCAGTGCAGATCAGCTGCAGCTCTTGCTGCTGCCCCCTCAGGCGCCGCCCGGCCATGCCTGTGGACACAGAGCCTGTCACGGCCCCAGCGGCACAGCTCCCTGCCAGCGGCGCTGCCGGCGCTGTGGCCACACGGGCTGCTGGCCCGGCAGGGCTCAGCCCGGGCCCTTGCCGCACGCTGCCGCCCCAGGGCACGGCTGCCAGAGGGCGGCAGCAGCAACGCCCAGGCCAGGCGGGGCTCCACGGCGCCCCAGGGCACGGCTGGCGCTGCCGGGGCAGCAGGCGGGGCTGGGGCCGAGCTGCGGCGGGCCGGGGAGGGGACGGGCCCGAGCTCGGGACTCACCCATGAACCTGATGGCCGCCTCTCGCTGGGGCTCGTGTGGGCTCTCCACGTAGCGCAGGGCCCGGCGCAGGTGCTCGGCCGCTCGGCTCCTGTCCTCTGCCAGCTGCAGAGAGCGGCAGGAGGGAAGGGTTGGTGCGGGCTCAGCCCCTGGGCCGGGCGCTGCCTGCGCCCAGCCCCGGCCTCCCCTGCCCGCACAGCCCTGAGGCGCGGCCAGCAGCCGCTGGCCAAGGGCTCCCGAGGGGAGGGGGCAGAAGGCCGGCTGCTGCCCGGGGAGCCGCGGTGCCGGCCCGCCCCGCAGCCCCGCCGGGCCGGGTCTCCATGGGCACCCGGCTTGGGGCCATGGGAGCCTGGAGCAGAGCCCGCGCGGCCTCTGGCTGCAGCAGCGGGCAGGGGCACAGCTGCCAGCCCCGCACACTGAGCACCGCCCTCAGGGCCCTTCTCCAGGCTGAGGATTCTTGGCTGCTCTTACCAGGCTCTCGCCGAACCTCCATGTGTGATCCACCTGTAGCGTTTGTTCGAGATTCCTTCTCTTCAGGAATCTGGCTGCAGAATGCAGTACTACACAGGAGGCCTGGAGAGCAGCAGAGAGGCACAGATGGCCCCACAGGCCAGTGCCACAGCCTGGAGGAGGCTGCAGCCCACAAGGTGCCAGGGCAGGAGACAGCCCAGCCCCTTCCCAGGGGGACAGCAGCCGGCCACAAGTCCTCACCTCAGCAACAATCTGATTTTCATCATGGCAGTGGAAGTAGAGTGGGACCAGGCTCTGGCGCACGTGGGACTTCAGGGCCTTTCTTCCACCTTTGGTTAATGAGTCCAGCATCTCTTGAAAGACACACATGGAGCTCAGCTGCACCTAGCTATCATCCTGTATGAAAGGAAGGGCAAAAGACCTCAGCATCAACTGCTTCAGGCCCCCCAGGGCACAGGCCTGCATTTCCACAGGGCACCAAGGGTCCGGGCAGCAGCCAGTGGCCGTGGCTGTGGGCACAGGGCCTTACATGGTCAAAGAGTGGCAGGAGCGCCTCAGGCAGCTGCAGGGAAATAGGGATGGGTATTAGGGCACCATCATCCAGGAGCAAATATCTTAAAAGAAGAATGGTCATCCCGATCATGTCGCTATCATTTTCCTGCAGGAGCTCCACAAGACTTCCAGTCAGGCTCCACATTTTTTCAGCCTGTGTGGAACACAAGTTTGTGAAAGGCCACCCTGCTGCCGCAGGGCCCAGAGGCCAAAGGCCTGTCCCGAAGCACTGAGGCAGCTGAAGCGGGAGGCAGGAGAGCTGGGAGCAGCTGCCCCAGCGCCCGAAGGCCAGGCAAGGCCAAGCGACTGCGTTGCCCCGCCCCACGCTGCCTGCAGGGCTTCAGCCACTGCCCCCTTCTCACCATCAAGGGATTCTTGCCCAGCACTACGAGGCCTCTGAGTGCCAAGTAACGCCCGGCCATGTGCTCGCTCTGCAGGTTCTGTGCCAGGATCTCCAGAACACTGTCACTGCATTCCCTCAAGTCCAGGCACTCAAGGACCTGAAAGGCACAGGGCAGTGACAGGGAGCTGGCCGGCAGGAGCCCGGAGCCACACAGGGCTGGGCCCAGGCAGCAGCACAGGGCACGGGCACCGTCCTGGCAGCTGTGACTGCGAGAGGCCAGAGGGTTGGGAGGCAGCTCAGCCAGGCAGCGCTGGCCTTGAGGCTCACCTCCACAAGGAATGCCAGGGCAGGGAAATCCCAGTATGGCATCTCTTCACCGAGCATGGCGAGTAGGTAGAATGCAATCCTGGAACAAAAGTGTATGGCTGAATTGCAAAGTATCCTGACGAGAGAAAAAGGAAACAAGACCCTGAGCCAGTGGGGCAAACCTCTCCCAGGAGTGACTCACAGAGTTCTCATCTTTCCCCACCACCGTTCCAGCAAGGGGGCCTGGGCCATTTGGGAGTTGGTTGCTCATGGGCACCCTCCTGTCCCAGCCTTTTCCAGTGTGCTTGGCCATCCCTCAGTGACAAGGCCCTCTGGCCCATGGCCACGGGGACTTTGTGGGACACCTGGGCACAGAGCAGCAATGTCAGAGGCAGTGGGGAGAAGGGGATCTCACCTGGCCAGCAAACCCACGGCATAGTGGTGGGTGTCAAGAGAGAGCAGCGTGTCCCAGGCACACCTGCGTTCCATTGCCACCACCACATCCTCACAGCGGAGAAGGCAGAGCAGGGACTTCAGGGTCTGCACTGCAAACCTGTGTGCACAGCAAAGCCCAGGTCACACTGGGAGCACTGGCTCCTTGGCAGGCCACATGGTAGGGACAGGAGGAGTGGGATGGAGCACCTGTTGGGGCTGGTGGCAAGGCCATGCTCTTCCTGGCATCCCTTCCAGAATGTATCGACCTCCTCTGCATATCCAGAGTGCTGAAGAACACTTGGAAGAGGAGACGCACAAATAGGCAGGGGAAATACACCTTTAATATCCGTGGCAGACAGGGCACCTGGAGGATCTTCCACATCACCACAGTTGCCTGCAAAGGACAAAGCCCCCCAAGACAGCGCTCAGTGCCGAGGTGTGTATGTGGCAGGGCCCAAGCTTAGCAGGGAGAGGCCCCGAGAGACCTTGGCAGGGGGAGCACGGGGCCTGGTGGGCCTGAAGCTGCCCCTGGGCCAGGTTTCAGGCCAGCGCCTGAGGCAGGGAGATGCAGTGGGGGAAGGAGGAAGGAGAGCTGCTGGAGAGGCAGCCCTGGGGCCAGCAAAGGCCAGTGTCAGAAACTCACAGTCAGGCCAAAGACACCCATTTCGTCCCCATCGGAGGTGCACGTGCTGTGCTCTGGCCAGCTCCCCAGCACATCCAGGAGGATCAGCAGCGCTGGCTCTGCAGTCCTGAGCGAGCACATGATGGTCTTCCACATGGCCATGGCATGTCCACATATGCAAACACACTCACACAGCCTGATTTCTGGGAAGGGGAGAGACTGTGCATTACTCCTGAATTCTGCGCAGGGGCAGAGGGTATTCCCACGGGGAGAAGCTGCAGAGCACCCGCCAGGCCAGTGGGAGAAGGCAGAGACTGCTGGAAATGGGGCGGCCACAAACCCACCCATCACTGCCATTCCAGCCTCCTTTCCATCGCCCAGCTCTGGGAAAGGGGGACGGCATCTTGTCTGCTCTCGGGCACGGTGAGCGGAGGGTTACATGTTTTCCCAGCTCTGTCTGAAACTCGGAGGGTACCGGGACACTTCAGAGTCCCCCTGCATAGGCTGCTTCAAAGGAGGAGTCCTTGGAAGCTCACCGGCACTAAACCCATCCTTTAAACAAGCTTTGCTTTGCAAGAGTTTGGATGCTCCTTGACTGTTCCTGCAAACTGCAGAGGGAAAACATGTTTGCAGTGCCAGGACTGTCCTGGGATGTTGTGTTGTTTCTGTAGAAGTTGGACTTTTCTGTTCCCCCTACAATGTAATGGTTCTGCGCTGGTTATCTTCCCCTTCCCTTGTGCTGCCAGTTATCCCAACTCCTTCCCAGTTGCCTTGGAGACTAATGTATCCTTTCTCAAATCCCTCCCCGGTGCCCTGTCCATCCCTCGGCGCTCGCACCCTTCTCTCTAGAGACTTCCAGCCGGAGCGTTGAGTGATTGGTTCAGGGACCAGGGCCCCACCCTCACGTTATCCCCATTGGGGTTCTCCCTAAGTCAATCTTTTGTATCCCGCTCCCCTCTGAAACTCTATTGGCCAGAGGGTGGACTCCTCCCCTGTCTCCCTCCCTCCTTAGAAGCTGTTGCAAGTGTCTCTCCCCTTCCCTGTCCGGCTGTCGGTTCCCCTGGGACCCAGTGAACCTGGATTCCCCGCAGCTGGAGAGCGCTCTCTTCTTTCTGCTGGCTGCAGCCATAAGCCGTGCCACGTCCCACCGCAAGGCGTGGCTGCTGTCACAGCACAGGGCGTTTTCCTCAGGCGCTGTCCCGAGCCACGGAGATCGGGCCAGTGCTGCCCTGCTGCGAGCGGTGCTGGATAGCTGGCCGGGCCGTCCGAGAAGGACAGTCCTGGCCCAGCTTGACCGCTTCACTGGGACATGGCTGCTGTTAAAGAGTGTAAATCCCACTGCTCACAGAGGTCCCTCCTGCAGGGCCCTGCGAGCTTGGCACTATCACAGGAAGAAGAAATCTGCTGCAGGAAGCTGCATCCAACAGTGCCTGCACAGTTGGTGGGAAGAGGGGAGTTGTTTTTAAGAAGCATAAAGAAAAGGGGAGCATAGAGAAAAAGGGAGCCTCCTGCTGTCTCTTGAAATCTCCCCCAGCCTGAACAAGCTCTCTTTGGGGCTAAAGACTCCCAGAAGCAGAATGGGGCAGTGCCTGCTGTAAACACAGCATCTTTGTGATGTCTGCAGCTGCAGGTGTTCGTACACTTGACCTTTTGTGATAAACAGTAAGGACATTTCCTTCATACTTACTTTGCAAATCTTCTAGGGAACACACCAAACTCCAGGCAGTCATTTGCTGTGATGTTTTGTTCCCTGAATAACACAAAACTCCCCCTTTATGTCAGTGTTGCTCTGGTTTGCTGGGTCAAAATCCACGTCTGGCCTGAGGGAGATGAGTCATTTGCCCGGGTGCTTCCACTCCTGCTGCACATATAGAAAGAAGAAATATGGGGAAAGTACTATAACAACATATATCATGTAATCAGGTGGTAAAAAAAGGTGAGTGCAATTGAAAGTAAGGGTATTCTTCTTTAATTTAATGCAACTATATTTAGTGATATTAGTGGTTTGAGCATTGCTGTACATCCTCCCAATGTCTAGACATTATCTGGTTCCACCATGTGGACTCAGGAGAATGTAACAGCTCCATCTTTTCAGGGAGGAGGCAGCACTTGGACCACAGTGATTGTTTCACACAGTAGACCTGAGCACACAGTTTGCTCCAGCTCGGAGCATGGGCTCATCCCAGCCTAAGAACCCCTGAAGGCTAAATTATTAGAAACAGCATTACCACAGGATCTACAATGGCTATCATGAGATAATCATCACACATCTGGATTTTTAAGACACAGAGCACAGTCCGGTGCTTTCCAGTCCCTGGTGACATGACCTAATAGCAGCACGCCCCTGGAGCTGCGCTAGTGCAGCACTCTGTGCTGGGGGAAGGAGGCACTGCTGGGCTGGGAGAGCACACAATTGGCAGCCCATGGCTGTGATTTACACAAAGCTGTTTGTGTCTTGTAAATAGATTTCTTTTCCTTCAGTGGTAGGGAGCCAGGAGATGCATTGGTCAGCAGCAGAACAGAGAACATCTTGGTGCAGAGCCAGGAGCAGGGGAAGGACAAGCCTTCCAGCACAGGGTACTCACATGGCTTTTGAAATGAAGAGCTACAGCAAATGTGGAAGGGTAAACAAGGCCAGGAAATCTGCTGCTGTATGAATGAACTCCCTGCTATTTATGATGCAGAGTTTCCAGGGATGTTGCTGTGGAGCTGGGCTCCTGCTGGGCAAATGATTCTTCCCAAACTGAGGTGGGTGCCATGTTATCATTCCTTGGCTCTACCTGTCCCTATCTGGCTGCTCCTCAAAGCTCTGGCTTCAGCCCAATCTTCTGCCTTCTGAGCAGCAAGATTTAAATGGTCCTTATCATTCAAATGACTTGACTTCAAATTGAAATTTTAACAAGTGATTAAATCAGCTCCCTCTGATCTAATAGTGTTGGTGTCTGGGAACAGTGCAGCCAGGACTGAGATGCTCAGTACAGGCTGCAAAACCTGCTGGAAATGCATGACAGTATTTAGGTTGTTTATGACATTCACCTCCCATTTCCTCATGCTGTTCTTTCACCTGTACTGGGTAGGCGAGGCTGTGCATGCCCTTTGAGCAGAGATGAACTTTTGGGGTCAGCTGCCTAATGGCCAGGAGGTGCCAAACTGTTTGGGTCACTGGTGTCCTCTGCCTGCCCTGCAATTCATTGCCACCATTTCTCTCACCTCTTATTTCTTCTCCCTGGTACCTCTGCCACTACTTCAGCTTCTCAAGCCTTTTTTTCTGTTTCTCCTCCCCTCTGCAAGTTGTCGGATCTTCTCTTCTCTTCCCAGGGAAGTGATGTGGGCTCATTTTCCTTCTCCAGTCTTCACACCTGGTTTGTTCCTTCCATGTGCTGGCAGGTGGATGTGGAGAAAACATCAGAGAGTGAACCAAGTCATTTACACCAAGAGAGATTAGATTATGTTATCACTGGGTTGTTTAGAATCATGGAATCAGAGAATCCTTAAGGTTGGGAAAGACCTTCACAATAATCGATTCCAACCATCAAGCACCACCATCACTATGTTCACCACTAAACCACATCCCAAGTCCCGCATCAACATGTCTTTTGAGCTCTTCCAGGGATGGTGATTCTACCACTGCCCTGGGCAACCTGTTCCAATGCTTTACAACCTTTTCCAAGAAGAAATGTTCCCTAATTTCCAATCTAAACCCCTCCTGGTGCATGTTGAGACCTTTTCCTCTTGTCCTGTCCCTGTTCCCATGGGAGCAGAGCCCCACCTGGCTCCACCCTCCTGTCAGGGACTTGTGGAGAGCCACGAGGCTCCCCCTGAGCCTCCTTTTCTCCAGGCTGAAACCTGGAGAAACTCAAACTCACACTTTGAGTTGATTCAGAGGAACCAACAAATCTGTTTTAGGTCCTGTTAAATTATGCTGGCTGTTCTTAGTAGTAAAACCCAGAAAACAAAGGAGATATGCCCAGCAGCTCAGTGTGGTGAGTTGTGCTAGGAAAGAGCCCACTCCAGACTCCAATGGCACAAGCATCAGCACCAGGTTCTGCCTGGGATAACCTCTGTGAATTCCTCCCTCAACTTAGGCAGCTGAAATAATACCTGATCCACATGAACCAAATCTTGACAGTGGGTACAATTTTTCCCTACTGTTTCCAAACAAATATCAAACATAAACAGTGAGAAATTATTTCATCTCTCCTAATGAGTGGCAGCATGAGAACTCAGCAATATGTTAAGAGAAAATCTCCCTGGTACTCTGAATTACACTTCTCCTGGAGTGAAGCAAGAACCCTTGTGATTGAAAAACTCCCTTTCCAGACTCAGAGATTGTTTTTATAAAGTATTAAAAAAAAAAGTATAATGTTCCAAATCTCAGCCAGGAAAGCAGCGGTAATAATTCTTCCCTAATGCCTCTGAAATTAAGCTACACTTGGCCTGAATTTTTTCAATTTGGAGTGTATGTACACACAATATTGCTAAGATCTCCCTGCAGTAGATGTGTGCAGTGTGTGCTGCACTGCCCAGCTGCTGGCTCTGTCACCCCAGAAACTGCTGCTCCATCCCCACGGGCTGCAGGCCCCCATGGGCAGGGCTGGGGCGTGGGGGCTGCTCCCCTGCGCGGCCTCCCCTTCACATCCCTGCCAGAGCCACGGGCAGCTGCGTGTGGCCCCTGAGCACGCTCAGGAACTGACCACTGCTGCTGGAGGTCTGGGTGCTGAACCCCTGAATCATCTCTCACTCGGACATGCTCACAAACAAAGGAGGAACAGGGCCTCAGTGGCCCGAAGAGCTGCCCACAGAACCAGGAGGACCTGGACGAGTGGGATTGCAGAAGTGGCGCGGGGAGAACATCCAGGCAGGCTGCCAGGGACTGAGGCTGGGGCAATGGGAAATCTGCAGTGGGAAGGAAACAACACAGCATCTGGAATTTTGAAACACAGCTAGAGATTTCCTGTGCATTCTGACTGAGTCACCAATGGTAGGCTGTGAAATTCCTTATACCTGTCTGGCCCTTGGGGCTGAGCTGTGGGATGAAGCTCTGGAGGGAGACCTGGGAGAGATCCTAGAGTGAGCCAGGGTTCCCCATGACAGAGCAGAGCCCGGAACAGCAGGAAGGGATCCATGGCAGCCTCGCTCCCCCTCTGCCCTTTCCCCACCATGGGCCAAACAACATCCTGAAGCACATGGTGAGAGAGCTGCTCAAAGGGAAGGGTGGGTGCATTCCCTCAGCCTTGTCCTGGGGCTCAGCAACCGAAGGCTCTGGCTGCATGTCTGGACACACCGTGCCCGGAGCAGCGGGAAGGGAGCCATGGCAGTTTCGATGCCCTGCTGCTGCTTCCATGCCCTGCAGGGCAGTTTCCCCGCCTGGCCTGGCTGCAGCTTCTCCCCAGCCTCTGCAGGAAGGCATTGGGCATCAGCTGCCATGCAGCCCAAACTCACCAGGGATCCCCTGCATTTTCCCGGTCCCCTGTCACATCCTGAGGTGTGGCTGCTTGGAAGAGGGAGGGCCATAGCCAGCCCCAAAGGCCTGGGGGGATCAGGATTTTCCGGATCCTTATCCATGTCTTGGACAAGTATTGCCTCCTGAAGAGGCCACCTCCTGGATGTGCAGTGATTCCATCTGATCCAGCTGTGCCTCTTCCTTTCTCAAGGGATGGACAGAGGGGCTCTATGGAAGGTGGCGTTTCCTGCAGGAAGGGAGGCGATGCCAGGCACAGCCACAGGAGGTAATTGCTGTGCCTCTGGGCCTGAACCCTGCTGAGGCTTGAGCTGCCCTCTCCGCTGCTTGGCACTGCGGGCACAGCCCGGACAAGACGGGCACAGCCCAGAGGAATTATCCCGAGCAGGCTCAGGGCACTCGGGTACTGAGCTGTCCTGCTGGGCTCCCTCCGTGGGAGACACGTCTGGAAACCTGGGAGCGGCTGCACGGGGTGCCCATGGTGGGGAAAGGGCAGAGGGGGAGAGCAAGGCTCCAGGGTGTCCTGAGAGGGCCTGGCCATGTGCCCCTTGGGCTGTGGGAGCTGTTCCATGGGCAGGTGGGCAAGCAGGAGGTAGGGACGGAGGTTGGGAGCGACAGCTGTGGCACTGCAGATCTCCCCAAGCATTTAGTGAGGGTTTCCTGTGTGGGAGGGAGAGAGCCCCAGGGCCCTGGGCTACTCCAGCTGCCCCTGCAGGCATGTTGCACCGGACCTGCAAAGGGCGTGGAGAGTGACCAGGAGGCACAGGCTCCCACAGCCTTACCGGACCCCCTTGCAGTGCCCAGTTCCCCAAGGCAGAAGGGGATCCCAGCACACCATGGCAATGGTTCTGTAGGATCTGTGCTCCCTTCTCGACTGGCACATGACTTGGATTACTTGGAAATGCTGGTGAATGGTACTTTGAAGACCTTGCCAGATGTTGGAGGCAGGTTCTGAATGTACCTTTGCTGACAGAATAATCCGTGTCAGTGTGGCAAGAGCTCACTCATGAGCCAGTTCCCTTACATTTCACTGAAGGTTGATCAGTTCTGGAAACCTTGCCCTGCTCCCTTCTGGAGCCCTGAGTGATCCCACAGGATCGCTGTCAGTGGGAGGAAGGAGCATTTAGCTGTCCATCCTCCTCCCTTGTGCAATGCCACTGTGTCCTTCTGTGTGCTCTGTGCAGCCACAGAGAAGAGCAGAGAGGGAAGGGCCCAGGGCTGTGCCCCGGGGCTGAGCCTTTCTCAGCTCATTTGCTGCCCCCAGGGAGCCTGAGCTGCTCCTGCTGCCTCTGCCAAGCCCTGGCCCTGCCTGGGGCTGGGTTTGGAGGTGCTGGCAGTTCCAGGGAGTCCTTTCTGCCCCGACTGCCCCGTGAGGGGCTCCTTCCATCCCAGTGTGGGGCCACTGCAGGCACGAGGTCCCCCAGGCCCTGCTCCTGAGTGGAAGGCAGAGCGAAGGGAGTGCCTTGGAGGGCACCAATCACCCAGGTGCCCTCACTGCCACTCGGGCCTGAAGGAGAATCTTCAGCAGTGCCATTGGAGCTGTGGTGTCCTGCCTTTCTTTGCAGCTGAGCCTGTTGGTAAAGGTGATCTGGCTTCCCAGCCCATATTCAAGATTGAGCCTCTGGGAGATGGTGAGGGTACTTCAAGGCCTTTCCCCTGGGAGAGCTGCCAGATCCGAGCCCAAAGCTCGGCCAGGGGGGCATCGCTGCAGGTGCCAGGACAGAGCCATGCACGTGTGTGCCCTCGCCCTGCATGATCCACTCACAACTTCTGCTCAGCACTGGCATCTGTTTGGAGGAGGGTGGGCCCTGGCCCAGCTGAAAAAGACCCCATGATTTGTTAATTTTACCCAATTTTGCATAAGCATGAAGTCCTGAACATGCCATCAAAGTAATGGAGAATTGTTCCGTCTGTTAAGGTGTACTTTTTGTTTCTCAAGTGATGGGCCAAAAGGCCGGACAGAAGGAGGTGTTTCCACAACGAAGCAGAGGACGATTGGCAGCCCCTGCTGCAGGAAGGAAGGCCAAGCCAAACACAGGCATGGGCACGGGCACAGGCTCAGAAGGTAATTGCTGTGCCGTGCTCAGCCGGGCTCAGCCCTTGGCAGGGCTGTGTGGCTGCAGCTCTTCCTCCAGGGCCTGCCCTTGCACAGCCCAGCAACAGCCAAAGTTATGGGCACCTCTGGAGGCCTTGAGGCATCTGGAGCTCGTTCACAGCCCCGGCAAAAGGGAACTCGTGCACCAACGTCCCTCCCGCTGCAGCTGCTCCGGAGCTGGCCCTGAGTGCCCAGAGGCCCAAGGCACAGGAGCAGCCCCGAGCGGGAGCCCTGCCGCAAGCCCAGGGCCAGAGCCAGCCTTGGCTCCTGACTGGGCAGGGGCTGCACTGGGTCCTGACAGGGCCTGACTCTGTGTCCTGGGGCTGGGGGAGCCGTCACGGCGCAACAAGGGCCAGACCCAGAACCATCAGGGATGGGTTTGGCCCGTGTCCCTCCGAGCAAAGCCCTCCGCACAGCCCCTGGGCTCTCCTCCCGGCCTGCTGGGCTTTGTTGGGTGGCACAGCCTGTGCCAAGGGGCGGCAAGGTGCCTGCAGGCCCCAGCTCTGGGGGAAACGGAGAACGTCCTGCCCGCATCCACCGTGCTGCCAGCTCAGCAGTGCAGCACAGCACGGGCTGACCCTCCCCATTGCTCCCACAGGTGCAGCTGGAACCACAGCACGTGTTCCTGATGCCCAGAAGGGCCTTGGAAGGGGTTTCTGTCAGGGAACAGGCTGCTGGCTAAGGTTCCTGGCAGGCCTGCTTGTTTTGGAGCTCATCTTCATCTTATGCTGTGTCCGAATTTGGACTTGCTGGAAGAGAAAAGGGTGAGTGTTTAGTTCACCTTTCCCTCAAACAGCTTCTTTTGAAAGTCTACTGTACATAGGAAACATTGCCAGTGAGGCTGCAGGGTAGGTGTGGCCAGTCCTTGATTGTCCAAAGAACTCTGCTGAGGGTTCTGCTGCTGCCCAGAGCTTTCATTGGCCTCCTAATTGCTGGGCCTTGTCCTGGGGGGCCCGCTGGGGCTGCAGCCAGTGCTGGCTCCCACCGAGGCTGCCTGGCCAGGAGCAGCCCCAGGGGCACAGGGCGGAGGCAAAGCACGGTGGGGAGGAGAAAGAGCAGGGACGAGATTGCCCTTGAACGGCAGGGGAAGGGAGAATGTCGCTTATCCGAGAGAGCCCCAAAGAGCGGCCGGAAGGGGTGCCGGCTGATCAAGGACCCCCGAGGAGCGGAGGGAGGGCGTATCGGCTGATGGAGTGTCCGAAGCAGCGGCTGGGGAGAGTGTGGGTGTCCGTTGGTGGGGAGGAGCGCCGGAGCGCTTGCACGATGCGGTGGTGGGGAGGCCGGCGGGGCTGTTGGAGTAGGCTCAGCCCGGCCGGCGGGTACGGCTAATGCCGCCCGCCCGCAGGACCATGGCGCAGTTCCTGTTCGAGGCGGACCTGCACGGGCTGCTGAAGCTGGACACGCTGATCCCGAAGGCGCCGCATGCGCGATGGCAGCGCGAGGCCAAGGAGAGCGGCCCCAGGCCCAGCCCCATCGGCGTGTCCCCAGTGAAGCCGGCCAGTCGCTCCCACAGCTCCAGCAAGACGCCGTCCAAGACACCCGGTGAGCGCCGGCCACCAGCGGCAGAGGTTGAGTGCGGGAGCCTCGCCCAGGCTGCTTGTCTGTAGCCACGGGGCTCTGGGCTCCCTGCCACGCTGCCCTACCGGCTGCTGCTCAGGCCGGAGGAGGCGGGCTGTGCTCCTGGCAGCCACCCACCTCCTTGCCAGCATGAGGGGCAGAGCTCTGAGCACTGGGGCTGGCGAGCTGC
This sequence comes from Melozone crissalis, assembly GCF_028551555.1. Taxonomy (NCBI): domain Eukaryota; kingdom Metazoa; phylum Chordata; class Aves; order Passeriformes; family Passerellidae; genus Melozone; species Melozone crissalis. The sequence continues at coordinate 18,259 of NW_026536058.1, read as the reverse complement.
TGTTCGCCCAGCTGAGCCTTGCTGGCACAGCTGTATGCTAGGATGAGTGTGGGCGGGACTGTCAGCTGACAGCTTTACATCCTGTGAGCGTTTTAGTATCTTCCCCTTATCTCTGGACTCTGGAATTGTTGCACTAGACCCAAGTGCACACGGTCCCTAACCAACTTGGTTGCAGGGAGGAAAATATAAGTTAGTTGTGACTGGGTGGCATGAGACCTCAGAGTCCTACTTGTCTGGTGGGTGTGATGTGGAGGAGTGTTGGGTTTGCTCCCATGAAAGCTCTAATACAGGCTGTTAAATAGCTGTAAGACAATATTTTCATATGTGAATGCAGGTAAATCTGGATCCAAAATTCAAAGCACCCCCACAAAGGCTGGGGGGGATCGCTACTTTCCCAACCGCAGCACTATGCAGATGGAGATGGCAAATTTCCTCCTAAGCAAAGAGAGGATGACCCTGCTGAGGATTCCCCTACCAAGAAGGTGAGCATGTTGCTAAGTTACAATTACTTCAACAACCGCTACTCCTTCCTGCCCCTTTACAGAGCAGTAAACTATAGGTTCTGTCAAGGGGGCACACGGGACTGACAAGTCCCAGCCATCACTACTTGCAGCTCTGGGCTTCAGGAGCCTAGGATGAGATTGAAGCTGTAGAGACTGCCATGCACTCCAAGCCTATGCTGCTTCTGGTAGCAAAATGTAGCTTTTGACTAATGAGGCTTTAAAATGTAGCAGGCAACAAAAATGCAAAGCTGTAAGCCTATGCGAAGTGAAACTGCTGGTGGTAGCTATTCTAGGACAATGTCTCCACAGGGAACACTTCTGGAATGTTTTACACTGTGTTCTGAAATCTGTTTATGAAGCGTTTGATCACTTTGTGGCTGTGGCTTTTCCCACTGACAATGACACTGAATTTGCCATTGTTTGAAAATGTGAGCAGGATGATGTATGAAAGTCTGAGGGAAAACTGCTTTGACCTGCCTCTGTGTGACTGACCCTTGCAGCACAGTCAAACATCTTCAGATTCTAAGAGAAGGGGACTTAGGTGTCTGTTTAAATTGCAGTGTGGGAATTGTTTTAAATGCATTGCACTGAGGGTGATTTGTCTCTGTAGGAGCAACAGAAAGCCTGGGCAGTGAATCTGAATGGTTTTGATGTAGAAGAGGCAAAGATCCTCCACCTCAGTGGAAACCCACAGAATGCTCCAGAAGGTATGATACAGGGTGTGTGTGAGCTGAATCAGCAGGAGAGGTCAGGTCAGGGGAACAGCAACGCAGAGGCTCTGTGTGTGGTCACAGGAGAAATCAACTGGTTTCTGAGAGCTGTACAGGCTGGAGTCTCCTTTCTTAAGGTTCCTGAGGTCAAGGGAGGGCATAACAGTTACAGTGAATTTATTTAGGAGAGTTGCTATGACTGCCAGTTGGTCACCTGTTACAGGGCTTGCAAGGGGCTTCAGGGTGAAGAGAGAGATGAGAATCTTGACCTCATGTTCAGAAGGCTTGATTTATTATTTTATGATATATATTACATTATTACTATACTAAAAGAAATAGAAGGAAAGTTCTCAGAAGCTAGCTAGGCTAAGAATAGAAAAAGAATGAATAAACAAAGTTCTGTGTCTCAGCAGAGGGTGAGACCCAGCTCTGCTGTGAGTGGTCAGTAAATCCAAACCTTCACCCAAGACCGATCCCGCATCCATCTGTTGCATTCCACAGCAGCAGATAACCATTGTTTACATTTTGTTGCTGAGGCCACAGCTTCTCAGAAGGGAGAAAAATCCTAAAGAAAGGATTTTTATGAAAAGATGTCGGTGACAGTCACCTGTACTGCAGGTTCCAAACCTTCATGAAGTCTGTAAGAGCACCAAACTCTCTGCTGTGCACTTTCTAGCTTAAACTGCAACTAAATATAATGGCATTCAAAAACCCAAGTGTTTGTTAAATTTGTTTCCATGAATGAGGAAATTGTAGCTCACCCCTGTTCAGCAGTTCATTCTGCCAGTGATTTTCGTGCACGGCAGGCTTGTGAGTGTTTCTCTTAGGACTTTATTTTCACTCCAAGGGATTCCTAGTTGGGTGAGCAGCACTCAGCTGGGAGGAAACTAACTCAGGTTAACAAACCTGTTCCCCTGCACACAGGCTATCAGAATAACCTGAAAGTGCTCTACAGTCAGAAAATGGCACCTGGATCCAGCAGGAAGAATAGCAGATATATTCCCTCAAAGCCAGAACGGGTCTTGGATGCACCAGAGATGTTCAACGACTACTGTAAGTAGGCTGCAGGGCTGAGTGCTGGGCATCCAGAACATTCTGCATTGGATTGCTGTTCCTAGGACAGTGTAACTGGGCTGTCTGTATTATTTTGTGTACCCAGGCTAGCACAGACCACTTCTGCAGTGTCCCTGTGTGGCCTTACAGGGACAGTGGTCTAGGGCACTGTGTAGATGCCTTGGAGCAGGGTACCTGGCCCCAGCAGCTGGGCACAGTGACACTCAGAAGGCTGCCCCTCACCTGTACGTGTGTGTGTGTGTGCACGTGTGCACCCGCACCTGCTGCAGAAGCACGGGTGAAGGACAGGGCTCTCTAGCCAAGCATGGTGTGACCTGCATTGCTCTTTCAAATTGTAGATCGGAATCTCGTAGACTGGAGCTCCCAGAACTTCCTGGCAGTGGCTCTGGACGACACTGTTTATCTGTGGAATCATGCTACTAGGGAGATTGTCCCCCTGCTGCAGATGGAGCATCCAGATGTTTACATTTCCTCTGTGTCATGGATTAAAGAAGGAGACTACCTTGCTGTTGGCACAAGTAGTGCTGAGATTCAGGTGAATGCAGGAGTAAAACTAGAGGTGTTTTCAAGGGAGTGAGAGAACTGCGGGGCCTGGGCATAAAACCTTGGCTGGCAGAGGAAGGATGCCATGCACCTGACTTGTCTTCCCTGGTGTGGGGTGGAACTGCCCAGTGTGCAAGGCAGGGTTTGGTTTGGGCGTTTTCTGATAAGCAGCATTACCTTCTGTGCTATAGTCATGAGATACACATTTTCTCTGTTCCCTTACTGAGAAAGCTGAATGCCAGAGCCTGTGCAGTGAGGTTCCTAGGGCATAGAAACAGGATTGGGTTTCTTCTGAAGAACTTTTTGCTTTGCCTCTCCAGCTATGGGACGTTGAGCAGCAGAAACGTCTCTGAACCATGACCAGCCATTGTGGCCGTGTGGGAACCCTCAGCTGGAACAGCTGCATCCTCTCCAGGTAAAGCAGTGGGTCAAGGGCAGTTTCCAGTTGTTGCAAACTCCTATCCCTCAATCTATGTGTGGCATGGGTTAGGGATGGCAGAGAGAAGTTTGTCCTGGCTTGGGATTCTTACCCAGCCTTATCTGTTGGGGCTGTGAGGAGAAGGCCTCTTTCCTGTATTGCAATTTGTGCTGAAGCTGTAAAGAGCTTGTGTGGGTGTTTCACTCACACCAACAAACCTGTGTTGCTGATAACACTGGCTGAAACCCAGTGGCAGGGATAGCAGTCTTGCAACAACAAAAATGGATTTGGGTGAAAATGTGCAGCCTGACCCTGCAAGCCTTCTCTTCTCTCTGCAGTGGTGCACAGGCTGGGCACATCCATCACCACGATGTCCGAGTGGCTGAGCATCACGTGGCCACCCTTGCTGGCCACACACACAAGGTGTGCGGACTCAAATGGTCTCTGGATGGCCGCTACCTGGCCAGTGGAGGCAATGACGATCTGGCGAACATCTGGCCATGCAGCCAAGGTGGGGATGGAGACTTTGCTCCTGTGCAGACCTTCACTCAGCACCAGGGTGCTGTCAAGGTGAGCACAGAGCTGCCACGGGCGGATATGTGTGTGCAAGGCAGGCATGCAGCACTGGCTGGGTGCAGGTTGCCTCTTGTATGTTTTAAAATGAACTCTCCTCTCTCAGGCTGTGGCGTGGTGCCCATGGCAGATGAATGTTCTGGCCACTGGAGGTGGCACTAGTGACAGACATGTCCGCATCTGGAAGGTGTGTTCTGGCACCCGCCTCAGTGCTGTTGATACCTGTTCCCAGGTGAGAGATGAACATCAGCTTGGAGACAAACACCTTCTGGCAGCACACCTCCACAGAGCTGCTGGCTCCTCAGGCCCAGAGGCACGGGGAAGGAGGGGGACCATGCTCGCCTCCGAGTGGTGAGCATCAGCACAAGGACCTCGTCTCACCTGTGTTACTGCCTCTTTGCAGGTCTCTTCTATCCTATGGTCCACAAACTACAAGGAGCTCATTTCAGGCCATGGCTTTGCACAGAATCAGCTGGTTCTATGGAAGTATCCAACAATGACCAAGGTTGCAGAGCTGCAAGGTAGGTGGATGTTGTTATCTTGTTGTTGCATTTCTAAAGCCCCATACTGTTGCAATCGTATTTCTAAAGTCTCATACCTTCTCGGTGATACTTCTTGGGGGCAGTTCTTCACAGCTCTGACTTCTTCTCCTGCTTGTTGCTCCTTCTTTGTCAGGGCTCCTTGTCAGCTCAGCTTGACTGGCCAAGCCCAGCCCCTTTTATCCCAGTTATCTTCACTAGCTACAGCTGCAGCCCAATTAAGGACATTGCAGCTGCAGCCATCAAAAACAACCAGGGCTTATCAGGGCAAGGCCTATATACAGATATTCAATATACAATACAGATATTTTACTAAGACTCCTACTATATTTCCCCCTTCTGGTTTACTTACAGATACTAAGACTCCTACTATAGGTGGACAGGGCCTGGGTGGGGGGGGCTGTCAGAGGTTGAAGGCAGCTGCACTCCTTGGTTTGAGCCTGCAGCATCACTGATACAGGACAGTATCCGGGGCCATGCTGCTAGGAGTGAAGCATGCCCACGGGGCTGTGGAAGAGATACCATTGATCCAAGTGTGTGCTTGGGGTCTGAAATCACGCTGCCACAGCCACTGGGGGAACAGCTATGCAAGCTGGCAGGGCTCATGGGAGCATACAGGAGTAAATGTGCATGTGCTGATCAGCTCAGCCCTGATTGCACATTCCTTCTCCTCCTCAGGTCATACTGATAGAATCTTGAACCGGACCATGAGCCCTGACGGTACAACAGTGGCCTCAGCAGCTGCTGATGAAACACTGTGGCTCTGGCGCTGTTTTCAGATGGATCCCATAAAGAAGAAGGAGAAAGAGAAGGCAAACAGTGCCAAAAGCAGTATTCCTCACCAGAGCATCCGCTGAGAGCACAGGATTGTTGTGGGGAGGGGGATATTTGGTTTACATGCTGTACAGTATTTTAAATGTTAATAAACTGCTTAACTTGACTTTTTCTTAATGGAGTTTGATGGAAGAAAAAGCCATGGCTCCTAAACCCAAGTCCTTCTCCCTGAGGCTGGGGATCTGGGCAAGGAGTGGAGACCTAGGTCTTAAGGGCCAGTTTACAGGCCCCTGAGCTTAGCATAGCCTATCAGAAGGATGCTGTGCAAGGGCTGCACTTCTGTTTCTGTCCCAGCTAAGATAGATATGTCACCTGCCCCATCTAGATGCTGACCACAAGCACAGCAGCTCCACCACAGGCTCAACTGAAAGCACAGCATGGCTGTGGCCTCCGTTTGTGTTGTCCTGGCCTGTCTCACAAGCCCAGGGACACCTTACTATGGCTCTGCAGGCAGATCTCAGTTTGTCTTGTTAGCTACAGGCAGCCATCACTGCCTGCCTATGGTGCTGGAGTAGAATAGCTATTGGAAAAAAAAGGAGGGAGGGAAATCTACAGCAACAGCTGTAATCACCCCAAAGGCTGGAAAGGGGCTGGCTCTGGCATAAAGCCTGATGCAAAACAAAAGGTTAGCTTACACTGCCACAGCCAGCCTGGGTGTCATGCAAGAGCCATGCAAAGCACCACCAACCCTGTGCTCAGCCTTCAGTCACGTATTCTTCCAACAACTCTGATCTCCCTTCCCCTCCTGCTGACAGGAGGCCCTGGTGCCTCACTGAGGCTTCATGCAGGGGAGCCAGCACCAGGGCTCAGCTGACATTTATTGGGGCTTGACTCCCCTACACTTGTAAAAATGCCTTTTTTCCAGGCTGAACTGTGCTCCAGCACAGTTTATATATTTCCAGCAAGTTGCAGGAAATATATTTGAGCCCTGACCTGACCAACAACCAGCTCAGCCATGCTGCTTTGCACGATGGAGCCGCAGTGTCTGAGGTTGGGGGGCTGCACCAGACCCATCACGCCTGTCCTTCAGCTGCACCAGCATTGCCAGGGGCTGCTGGGGACACTGCACAGCTGATAAGCACCTTGGCCTGTACAAAGCAGCTCCACCAGGCCTGTGCCTCCCATCAGCCCTCAGTGATTAGCTGAGGGTGGATTATTAACTGTTTTCACCTTTCCCTCAGCACAGTACCACACTGTGCCCAGCACCAGCTCTGCCTCCTGAGCCTTACAGCAGCTGGAACCTTCAAAGGTTCCAACTTGTGCTCTGCCAAGGCCAGTGAGTGTGTAACCACACCCACCAGAGCACCCCCCCACACACACACATAAAGCTGATATGGGGGGCACAGTCTCAAAAACAGCCACTGAGCCAGCACCTTCCCAGCAGTGCTGCTGGTGCATCCCCATTTGGCCACTTGGGAAAGATCAGGAGGTCCAAGGATGTGTCTCCCTCAGACACAAATCCTCAGGCCACAGCTGTCTCTAAAGGGGAAGCAGGCAGGAACCCAGATGCAAGGCTGGGCTCTCACACAGAGCTGTGCTGTTGTTGTAGGAGCCCTGTCCCACAGCCCTGCACTTGGTGCTGGGAGTTAGCACAGACTTGCCCTGTAGGGCCACAGCTGATTAGGCCTTCCCTGGTCCCTGACCTGGAAGGAAAGCTTTATATGCCAAAAAGTTCCTGTCATTTTTGCAGTCCCATGTAAGAGCAGCTCAGCTTTCTCACAGACTCCTTCTTTCTCCTTAGCACAGGCCCCACACCCAGATGCTGTGCATTACACAGCCCTTAGAGGACCTCTGAGCATTACCAGAGGGTAATGATACTGCAGGGTCTTTGACCCCATGCTGGTCTCTTACAGTCCTGGAGTGAGGAGGAGCAGAGGAAGGAAGTGGGCACTGATCCAGCAGGCCCAGTAAACACAGCCCTGTGAGGTGTGAATTCAGTTCACAGCATGACAGCATATTAATTACCAAGTGCCATGGCCAGCCCATAGAAGAGCACAGCTAACAGTGTTATGAATAAGAAGCTTGACTAGGCCAATATTCCAGCAGCAATCAATTTATTATTTAATATGGTAAAGTATGAGCAATACAGCGCTGGGTACAGTGGGGGAAGTTTTCCTTCCAGCTGCACAGCGATATCTGAGGGTTACAGGTATTTATAGGGGTACTCATCAGTTTTTTTTCAGCAGTTTCTATTTCCAATCTTTTACTCATCAGCAATTTTTATTCCAAATTATTACATCACAATTCTATACACTATTGTGATTTTAATTTCTCAGCATGTATCTCAAAGGAGTATCCCCAGATGGTAACGGTCCAGTTTCCAAAAGAAAAAAGACGAATCCCATCTGATGGGGTCCGGCTCCCCAGATGTGTGTCCACCTTTTAATTGCAGAGACTCTAAATCTCATAACAGTGATGTCCAGCTTCCCTTTGGTCGAAACCATAAACCCTTGAGGTGATGTTCATCTTTCTTTCTCAAGCTGTTTTTCTCTGCTTCAATAAGGTGTGAGATAAAAATATTTCCTTTATATATATTCCAAAGCTACAGTTTCAAGGATACAAGTAATATTCTAAAATTATACTTCAAAAGGTTATTATTGCAGAGCTTTTTATGGATTAAATGCAAGCAAAAAGCAACATTTTTAACACCTTAATTCCAACGCTCCTAAATCAATTAGGGTTAATTGCAAACAAAAGATAGGTTCACAGGCCTTTTTCTGTGCTTTATTTTCCTCAGTTATTATTAGAATTCACAGCTCTCCCATTGTCGGGGTCCACACATTTTGCATTCACAAATACACACATCGCCTGTTTGTGCCTGACACAAAACACAGCTTTGCATCTCACAGCCAAGAAAATGCAATCCTTGCTCTTCTGACACAGCTCTCTCTGTTCATGATGTGGGACAGCGAGTGCTGATGATGTGCAGGAGCTGATGCAAGGGACAGGGATGAGGATGCAGCAGGCACAGTGCCAAGCTGACAGAGGGATGATCTCTGGCAGTGGCACTGAAGGAGAAGAGTTTGCAGGCAGGACAGAAAATGGCTCTTTGTTTCCCCTCTTCTTTCAGTGCTGCTAAGAATGTAGCCTGGAGCAAGCTGGGAACACCAGAGCCTGGAGCCCTTTCCAGGCAGGGCTGCATCAGACACAAACCAGCAGGGGACTGAGGAGCCCCTGGGGTGGCAGTGAGCAACCTCGGGCTCTGCTCACTGCTGCTGGCATTTTCTATTGAACCATCTCCAAGGACTTCTGTTGTGCTCTGTATTTCTAAGGGTTTTCCCCCTTGGTTTTTTTTTGTTGTTGTCTCCTGCACCTTTTTTCCTCCAAATTTTCCTACCCTGTCAGCAGCAGCCCCTGTCCAGAACTGGCTCTAAAATATCAGCAAAGTAGCTGGGAACAACAATGGGTGGAATCCTGTGGCTCAGGAATTCATATGCCAGAGCCCTGCCTGTGCCTCATGCTTTGTCAGGACCTCCTTCTCTGTGCAAAAACTAGGGATTAGTGGAGTTTTTTTGCCAAAGAGCTCCTGAGAAGCAAATGTTGTGCTAGGTTTCTCAGGAGTGTATCTGTTAAGTTCATTGCTGGCAAAGAGAAAGCAAGGCCAGGGTAGCAGAGCAGCTGGGAGCTGGTCACTCCCTGCAAAGGGCTGGTGTAGGATGTGGGAACACCAGGTTCCAGGACGGGTGAGCAGGGTCAATGTGCTCAAGGTGCTGCCAATGAGGTTTGGGTTCACTTAGAGAGCAGTCAGGGCTGGTGAGCACTGCAAGATCCAGCTGCAGTCCCCATCCATGTCCCTTTCAGTGCTGGCTTTAGGGTGTCTGTAGCCTGGATCCAGAGCGCCCTGGGGGGCTCCTGAGGCTGCCTTTGCACTCAGGGTGAGGGTGCCCAGGAGCCGCTGTGGCCGGCAGTGGGGATCAGGGCTGGGGCTTGTGGCCTGGCAGGTGTGGCTCTGGGGGCTGTGACATGCCAGGGCATGGGTCACTGTCACTGCCCTCCGCAGCCCTGGCTAGCTCTGTGATGCTCCAGGGACAATGGCAAGAGTGGGGAACTGGCTAGGTTAGGGTTTTGCCTGAGCCAGAACCTCTAGGCCAAATGCCGAGCAGTAGAGACCCCTGGAGGGCCGAGTGAACGAAGCAGAGGAGGCTCTTCTGCGGCATAAAGTGCAGCAAATTCATCAGGAGAGGCGGGGGGAAGTGTCCCCCTGAAGCTCATCCCAGAGAGCAGAAGCCAGCAGGGATCCTGAGCCAGCTCTGCTGCCTTTGGCAGCACTTTGGCAAATGAGCTGCAGCAAGGGGGAGGCAGCAGCGACTGTGACTGCTGCAGGCTGGGGATGAAGGAAGGGCCATGGACACAAGTGCTGACATGCCCCAAAATCCAGAGGGAGGCTGGAGAGCTGGGAATCAACTTGGCATTTCAGTGCCAAGCTCTCACAGGCACTGAAATGATGAAATCCCTTTGTGTGAAGTGACCTTTAAGAACTGACAGGGAGTTGCTGCTAGGATCAGCAGTAGCAGAAACTAAAATGTACAAACACTAGGAGATCATCTAATAGCCCCCACAAGCAATGGCTTCAAAAATGATCTCATGTATATATTATATTATATTACATTATATTATGTTATGTTAAATTATTATTATATTAATCAAAATATATAATATATAATATGCATGAAATTTAATGCACATGTATTTTAGGACAATTTCATTTTTTGATATATATTTTCATTTAAGATATATATTTGAAATAGTCTTTCAGCCTGGGAGAGTGAAGATTTACAACAGTGCAAAACCATCTGCCCACAGAGCAGTCAGCCCCCGGGTGCGTGCATGCACACCCACCCACTGTGCCTGCTCTTCTCAGCATCTCGGGGCTGCTGTTTGCACAGAACTGGGATGAATTTAACTCAACAGAGCCACGAGTGGGGTGTCCAGCTTGTCATGAACACTCATGTGGCAACGAACAACACAGAGCTCTCAAATCCCATTATCACAGGTCATTTCATTCCTGCTGGGCACTGAGGAACTCTTAAAAGACACAGAAAAGGGGTGGAAAACATTGGCATCATGCTACTGCTGGTGTCCTCCTGGAGGAAAATCTGTTGGGTTTCTTAAGGTGGTAGCTTTCCAAAACCTAAGAAAACAGCTCAGTAGTGGAAGCCCAATTGTGAATGGTTTTCTTGGCAAAGCTGGGGTGCTAACAATGGACTCTGTCCTTGGTCCAAATCACCTGCCCTCACCTGCAGACAAAAGCACCACCACCAGCAGCAGCTACATCAGTCCATTTTCTCAAAAAGCTGTGTTAAATTTGGGAGAGGAAAGGAAAACACATCAGACACTGTGGATTAATGACAAGACTCTGAGGAGCAGTTCCAAAGCAGAGGGCAGCAGCTTCTCTCTGGGGCACTCCTTGTGCCCCAAGGCAGCCGGGCTGCCCTGGCTGCCCAGGACCCTGCGCCCCGCGGGCTCTGCAGAGCTGCACAGCGGGGAGGCAGCTTCGGGCACCTCAGCCCCTGGGCAGGAGTGGCTGCTTGCTCTGGAGGGCTGCCTGGGGGCAAAAGCAGGGTGCTGGCCTTCTGCTCCTGGCCCCAGCCTGGCCTTGCAGGGCTAATCCTGTTCCCTGTCTCAAATGTGCTAAAGACAGACTTGTTTGTTTCCAGCTGTGCACAGGTGTGATTTGCACCACAAAATACTGAAGGACTAAGGCCTGAAAAACAGACCCTGACTGAAGCCTCAACAACAGGACCTGAGCCAAAGCTGCCCTCTAGGTGACCTTCCCAACCCAATGTTCTATGTACCTGCTCCTTAACCAAGTGTTATTATCAAAAGGATTGTTACATCCATTCACTGGTGAAACACGTCTTCACCTTTCTGCATGAGGAAAATGGACAAGGCCACACCTGGCCTTGGTTCCTCCTTGAGCCCTGGCCAGGCCTGGGGAGAAAACCAAGAGGAGAATGACACCAGCTGTGCCCCCAGCAGAAGCTCTGGCACGTTGCTCGTCCAGCACTGTCAGAGCCGGGCCACTCTCACAGCGCACTCGGGAGCCTCGTGGCCACCAAAGGTGGAGGCACCGCAGGATTTCCCGGTTCCCGGCCGTGGCTCTGCAGGGCTGGGCTGGGACAGCTTCCCCCAGCTGATGTGCAGCTCTGGATGAAGGGGAAACCATTGGGCTACCTGGTGACGGATCTTCCTGAATCACCAGAGGCACCCTTTTGCAATAATGCTGAGGTGCATTGCTTAGCTTATCCTTTCCTGACTGTTTTTTGCACTTTTGCACTACAGTAAATCACACTGTTCCTTCAGCTGGTGTCTGTGTCTGCATCTCTGACCCTCCCCACCACCAAAACAAACACACAGCCAGTTTAGCACGAGACCTGCCTCTCTGCCAGCCCATCTCTTGGCAAACACTCCTGATGGCCATCTGCACAAATGAAATTCCCACTTTGCAGCTTCCTTTTCTGCAGGCAGGTGAGAAATGAGCCACTCCCAGCTCTGGACACCTCCAGAAACAGCTGCTTTCAGCAGTCACAACCCTGAAATATCAACCTCCTTCCTTTACCTGCCATGGGGAGCTCCTACCAAGAGGCCTTTTGTCCAAGGATACCCACAGAAGAGCTGGAGAAGGGAGCAGTTTGAAACACAACTGCTTCAGAGTTTAAACCTGCCTTTACCAAATGAGCACACACCAATCTGTCCCAAAGGGAAAGCAGGCAGCAAAGAGAAGCTCCTCTCCCACAACAGCAAACTCCGTGCTTCCTTCTGTTCCAGCTGGAGAGTGGAGGCCATGGGCTGCACCTCACTTTGGGAGGGAGCCCTGGGAATTGGCCTGGTCTGGGAGGGCAGCAAAAGGAATTCCCCAAAAAGTAGGAAAAGATTCTGTGGAAGCATTAGGTTATGACAATATTTCTGGAGGAAAGCAAAAAAAAAAAAAAAAAAGAGTAATTGAAGTATTTCAAAAAGTTCCCAGACCGAAATTTGTTTGCCAATACGACAACCCCAAAGTCTCTGTGGTGTGTCAGGAAGCTCAGGAATGCAGAGAGCATTTTCAGCAGACACAGGAGAGAAGCAAGCTGCACAACCCTGCATACGTGCCTTAGAGCAGAAACATGCTGCCCTTGGGAAAACAATATAAAGAAGTTTGCCAGGATGTACCCCAGGAAAAGAGATGTGAAGCAAGTTCTTCTAAGGATGTGAAGGGAAGATATGGGGCAGAATGTTCTGCTGACGCTTTTGCCAATCTATGTATGTGACCAAAGATATGTTAGCTCTTTGTCCTATACACAACACTTTGTAACCACTTATATGTATTCTCCCGTTTCTGAGCCCTGCACTAGCATATAAATGTACCCTGAGATTTGCAATAAACTGAGCATCGATCATCACCTCCATGAAGATTGATCTCTGCCTGCGGAGGGCTCCTTTCTCTATTACCCCTCTCCTTTTCCCCGTCTCTCTCCCATACACCTTGTTTCTCTACCTGGCATCCGTATATTTTCTTTCTTTACAGGAATGAACCTGCAAGGCTTGCATAAATATCGCTGGTGTCCGTCCCCCAGAGCACGAGCAGCTCCCCAACAAGACTTCAAGACTAAGGGACAAAGCTTCCCCCTCAGCTCTCCACAGCAGCTCTAGGGAGTCTCTCCCCACTGCAAGATCTCCTTTGTCAGTCTACAGTGACAAGAGTTGGCTGCAGGAGGCATTTGCATTGGAGCTCTCCCCCGATGGGGGGAAGAAAAAGCAGAGGTGATTCCTGTGGAAATAAAAAGGCAACGCCATTTGGGAAGACACCAGCATGCGTTTGCTACAGCTCTAGGCCAGAAATCCCTTGAAGAAAGCAACATCCATCCATGGGGCAGCACTTTGGCTTTGATATCAAGGCTCACAAAATTGCTTCCCATTCCTGCTGCTGTAGCTGACTCCAATTCACGAAAAATGTGCCAACTCTGCCAAAGACAGGCAGACATGGTGAGATAAAACCAGCTAATCTGCTGAAATGGAGACCAAATGAATGTTTTCTAATCACCTCTTTTTATCCCTTCCCCAGCCAAAACAGAGCAATGGCCTTCCTCTGTGTCCCCGATGGTGACCCAGGCACGGCATGCAGCGTGGGGATAACCTGCTGTGCCGAGCCGTGCCGTGCCGTGCCGTGCCGAGCTGAGCCGAGCCGAGCCGAGCCCGGCCAGCCCCGGGGCCCGCGCTGTGCCCGCAGCTCCGGCTCTGCCGCGCGCGTCCCCGCCAAGTCCGGCCCGCGCCGGGGGGCGCTGGGCGCGCGGGCCCGAGCGCAGCGCCCCCCTCAGGCCGCGCGCCGCCGGCGCAGCCGCGGCCGTTGCGCGCGGGCGTTGTGGCCGCAGTCGGCGATCGATGCCATGGCGGAGCTGCCGCTGCCCGCCGGGCTCCGCGCCCGCGCCTTCCCCGCCAAGCTCTGGCGCCTGGTGAACAGCCCCCGCGTCCGCTCCGTGCGCAGGGACAGCCGCGCCCAGGGGCTGCTCATCGACCGCTGCTCATCGACTTGGAGCGGGAGCTGCTCAGCTCGGGCCGCGCCCACAGGGATCGTGGCCATGGGCCGGCCCCGGTGCCGCACACCTTCAGGGCCACGCAGTTCCGCAGCTTCGTGCGGCAGCTCTACCGCTACGGCTTCCGCAAGGTGCCGGGCTGGCTCGGCTCGGCTGCGCCGGGCGATGCCGGGGCCTGGCTCCACTACAGCAACCCCTGCTTTCGCCGCGACCGCCCCGACCTCCTGCTCCGCATCAAGCGCCGGAGCGCGGCCAACAGGCAGCGGCCGGCGGCGGGCCGGGATGGCCGCAGGCGCCCGCCCCGCTGCTCCCGGCAGCTCCCCGGGGCGCGGCCGCTGCCGGACGGGCGGCACGGGCGCGCTCGCTTCACGCCGCTGCCCAGGGAGCGGCCGCTGCTCGCCCGGCGCCCGCCCAGCGGCTTCCTCCTGCTGCACAGGGAGCGGCCGCTGCTCGCCCGGCGCCCGCCCTGCGGCTTCCTCCTGCTGCACAGGGAGCGGCCGCTGCTCGCCCGGCGCCCGCCCAGCGGCTTCCTCCTGCTGCACAGGGAGCGGCCGCTGCCGGCCCGGCGGGAGCTGCGCAGCCCCCGGCCCGGCCGCCTCCAGCAGCACCCCGGGGAGCGGCCGCTGCTCGCCCGGCGCCCGCCCTGCGGCTTCCACCTGCTGCACAGGGAGCGGCCGCTGCCGGCCCGGCGGGAGGGGCCGAGCCGCTTCCAGGAGCTCTACGGGGAGCGGCCGCCGCCCGCCGAGCGGGAGGTGCTCGGCATCCCGCCCTGCCACTTGCTCGGGCTCCACGGGGAGCGGCCGCTGCCGCTCGGGCGGGAGGGGCCCCGCAGCCGCTCGCAGGAGCTCTGCGGGGAGCGGCTGCCTCTGCTCCAGCTGCAGCAGATGTGGGCTGTGCCTCTTTTGGGTGGGAAGGCCAAGGCAAAGCAAGGGCTGGGCTGCAGCTGCTGCTGCTGGGTGAGCCCTGCCGAGCGTGTGGGCGCTCCCAGAGCCGTGGCTGGGGCTGGGCTGCGGCTGCAGCTCTCTGTCCTTTGCAGATTATTACACCGTTGGCCAAAGAATGTCTCTCTTTCTGTTGATGTGCTGGCCCATTGCCTGCAGTACATTTGTGATTATGACTCAAGGGGGAGAGTGGGATTTTTTGGATTTGCCAACACCTTATTCTCAAGTGGCATGACTTTCGTCTTCTGTAAAGTCACACATAGCAGTTTAGCGAAGCATTTTATTCCACAATAAAAGGAAACATTGCAGGCTTGGAACCATCTTCAGAATCTTTAGGGTTGTGATGGACGGGCTATGGCAGAAGAGATGAATATTCTGGAACTGGTCATAGGGAGAATATCTTTGTGTCCAAAGATAATTTGCTTCATTGTGGACGTTTGCTTCCTCAGTATAGGAATAGAAACACTACTTGGTTGTCTGGCTTTTCCTGTCTTTTGGGTTGGTTTTTTTCCCTACCCTGACGATTTACAGCTCTTTGCCACTGATCCCAAATGTGATCCTGGCAATAGCCTGGGTGCATCAGTGTTTGCCTGGGTGCCACAGGCGGGGCAGCAGCAGAGGGCTCCGAGAGGCAGCACCTTGTGATGGGTGGTGTGAGCGCTTGGCTGGGGGTGCTGAGACTGCCAGGCAGAAATGCGTGCTTGGCCTGTGGGTTTGCAGCACACAGCCCTGGGCAGGGCTGGCAGCCGTGCTGGCAGCAAGGAGAGCCCCTGGCTTTGTGCTGGCTGATTTCTCACCGCTCTGGGATAAGGCAGGGTCAGAGCGTGGGGGCACGTCCCCTCGCTCGGTGCCTTCTGGTTCTCTGTGTTCGTGTTTTGTCTCAAAGGTCATTTTGTGAGAGCTTCAGTTTCGCCAGTCTCCCCTCCCGGCCATTCCCACCCAATTCCATCCCAATCACCCCTAAAACCCCCAAATTAATTCAAATTCATTCCATTTAACTCCGCACCCACCAAAAAAATCACCAAAATCCCAACCCAAAAAAATCCCAAATATTTCAATTCTCAATTTTGGTGGTGCAGAACTTTGAGAAAACCAAAAAAAACGAAAAAAGAAACCCCCAAAAAATCCAAAAAACCCAAAAGAACCCCCAAAAAAACTCCAAAAAACGCCCAAAACCACCCAAACCCCCCCCAAAAACCGCCAAAAAACTCCAAAAACCCCCCAAAACCCCCCAAAACCCCCCAAAAAACCTCAAAAAACCCCCCAAACCCCCCCCAAAAACCTCAAAAATCCTCAAAAAAACCCCTAAAACCCCAAAACCCCCCCAAAAACCTCAAAAAAAACCCCCAAAACCACCAAAAAACCTCAAAAAAACCCCAAAAAACCCCCAAAAACCTCAAAAATCCTCAAAAAACCCCCTAAAAACCCAAACCCCCCCAAAAACCTCAAAACCCCCCCAAAAACCCCAAAAACCTCAAAAAACCCCAAAAACCCCAAAAAACCCCCCAAAACCCCCCAAAAAATCTCAAAAAAACCCCCAAAAACCCCCAAAAAAACCTCAAAAAAACCTCAAAAAACCCCCCAAAACCCCTAAACCCCCCAAAAAACCTCAAAAAAACCCCAAACACCCCCCAAAACCCCTCAAAAAACCCCCCAAAACCTCAAAAATCCTCAAAAAAACCCCTAAAAACCCCCAAAACCCCAAAAAACCTCCAAAACCCCCCCCCAAAACCCCCAAAAACCCCTCAAAAAACCTCAAAAAACCCCGGAAAACCCCCCAAAAAACCCTCAAAAAAACCCCCCAAAAAAACCTCAAAAAAAACCCCCCAAACCCCCCAAAAAACCTCAAAAAAACCCCCCAAAAACCCCCCAAAAACCCCAAAAACCCTCAAAAAAACCCCGAAAAAAACCCCCCAAACCCCCCAAAAACCCCAAAAAATCCTCAAAAAAAACCCCCCAAAACCCTCAAAAAACCCCGAAAAAACCTCAAAAAACCCCAAAAAACCTCAAAAAACCCCCAAAAAAACCTCAAAAGAAACCCCCAAAACCCCCAAAAAAACCTCAAAAAAACCTCCAAAAACCCCCAAAAACCCCCCCAAAAACCTCAAAAACCACCAAAAACCTCAAAAATACCCCAAAAAACCTCAAAAAAAACCCCCAAAAACCCCAAAAAAACCCTCAAAAACACCCCCCAAAAAACCCAAAAAATCTTTAAAAAAACCCCAAAAAACCCCAAAAAAACCTCAAAAAACTCCTAAAAAAACCCCAAAAATCTCAAAAAAACCCCCAAAAACCCTCAAAAATCCTCAAAAGCCCCCAAAAAACCCCCCAAAAAACCTCAAAATACCCCCAAAAAACCCCCGAAAACCCCCCAAAAAACTCCAAAAAACTAAAAAAAAAACCGTGGAAAAAACTCCAAAAAACCACCCAAAAACCTCAAAAAAACCCCCAAAAAACCCCCAAAAAACCTCAAAAAACCCCCAAAAAACCCCCCAAAACCCCCCAAAAAACCTCAAAAAACCCCCAAAAAGCCCCCAAAAACCCCAAAAAACCTCCCCAAAAACCCCCCAAAAACCCCAAAAAAACCCTCAAAAAAACCCCCCAAAAAACCCAAAAAATCTTTAAAAAAACCCCAAAAAACTCCCAAAAAACCTCAAAAAACCCCAAAAAAACCCCAAAAATCTCAACCCCCCCAAAAAAAACCCACCCAAAACCTCAAAAAACGCCCAAAAAGCTCAAAAATCCTCAAAAAAACCCCTAAAAACCCCAAAAATCCTCAAAAAAACCCCAAAACCCCCCAAAAAAACCCAAAAAACTTTAAAAAACCAAAAAAAAACCCCAAAAAACCTCAAAAACCCCCTAAAAAAACCCCAAAAATCTCAAAAAACCCCCCCAAAACCCTCAAAAACCTCACAAATCCTCAAAAAAACCCCCAAAACCCCCAAAAAATCCTCAAAAAAACCCCCAAAAAACCCCCAAAAAAACCTCAAAAAAACCTCCAAAAACCCCCCAAAAACCCCAAAAAACCTCAAAAAACCCCCAAAAACCTCAAAAATCCTCAAAAATCCCCAAACCCCCTAAAAAACCTCAAAAATCCTCAAAAAACCCCCAAAACCCCCAAAAAAACCTCAAAAAAACCTCCAAAAACCCCCAAAAACCCCCCCAAAAACCTCAAAAATCCTCAAAAAACCCCCTAAACACCCCAAAAAACCTCAAAAAACCCCCAAAAAACCCCCAAAAATCTTAAAAAAACCCCCCAAACCCCCCAAAAAAACCTCAAAAAAAACCCCCAAAAAACCTCAAAAAAACCCCGATAACCCCCCCCAAAAAACCTCAAAAGAAACCCCAAAAAACCCCCCAAAACCCCCCAAAAATCCTCAAAATACCCCCCAAAAAACCTCACAAAACCCCGAAAAACCCCCAAAAAACCTCAAAAAACCCCGGAAAACCCCCAAAAAAACCTCAAAAAAACCTCCAAAAACCCCCCAAAAAACCTCAAAAAAACCCAAAAAAACCCAAAAAAACCCCCAAAAATCTCAAAAATCCTCAAAAAACCCCCAAAAAACCCCCCAAAAAACCTCAAAAAAACCCCAAAAAACCCCCAAAAGGGA